>NC_069499.1:799283373-799433373 GCF_027579735.1 Bombina bombina | reverse complement strand
ATAATAAGCAGACAATAATTATTGTCTCATATACACACTCATCTGCAGGCAAACACATAAATATCACTGCTGAATATAAGATATAAATCACATATTTAACACAACAAAGTAATGCAAATCTCACCTGCTAAACAGCAGTTACAGCACAAACATCTCACAATTTTTTTGGCGCAATTTCAGCCTTCCGGAAGCAACCTCATGGCTTTATGATCATGTGGCATGCATCAACCAATCAGAATAAAGGGTTTTTTTCGGGTTTTTTTAAACATGCTTTATTTGTATGTAACACTACATGATGAAAAGTGAATTTCTGACGAAACAGTTCATTTGTATTATGGTTTTTTATCTAGCAGATTTAACAACATTTAATTAAATGGAAGTTATTTTCTTGGATATACAGCAATATTTAAATTTAAAAATTGGTATGGGGTGACCAACAATAATGCAGGACTGGTTATATCTCCAAAAGCAAAAGGGAACAGTCTTAAAGGGACATGCACACACAGCCTTTAAATAGACAACTCATGTCACACACAGTCTTAAAGGGACAGATCACAGTATGTGAACCTTGCACACTCTAAGTCTTAAAGGGGCAGGCACACACAATGCACACAGACTTAAAGGGACATGAAACATTTTTTTCTAACATGTTTCAGATAGAGAATACAATTTTAAACAACATTTTAATATATTTCTATTATTTAATTTGCTGCATTCTTCAAATATCCTTTGTTGAATAAATATCAATGCACATGGGTGGGCAAATCAGCAGCTACTGAGCCTATTTAGATATGCTTTTGAACAAAGGATATCAAAAGAATGAAGAATATAAGATAATGGAAGTAAATTGGAAAATTGTTTAAAATTGCATGCTCTTTCTTAATCATGAAAGAAAAATTGTGAGTTTCATGTACCTTTAAGGGGACAGCACACCACATGCATGCAATTATGGTACAGGCACACAAGAAACACTTAGTCTTAAAGGGATAGACGCACACACATTTTGCACACAGCCTTTAAAGGGACAGGCACACACACACAACACATACAGACTTAAAGGGGCAACACACCACACGCATGCAATTGTAATGGCACAGGCAAACAACCAACCAAGGAACACTCCGACTTAAAAGGATAGATGCACAATGCACACAGCCTTTAAAGGGACAGGCACTCACACAATGCACACAGACTTAAAGGGGCAACACACCACACATGCAATCTTAATGGTACAGACGCACAAGCACCCAAGGAGCACTCAGTCTTAAAAGGGATAGGTGCAGACACACATAATGCACACAGCCTTTAAAAGAAACATGCACACAACATACACATATTTAAAGGGGCAACACACCACATGCATGCAATCTTAATGGTACAGGTGTACAAGCACCCACGGAACACTTAGTCTTAAAGGGATAGGCACAGACACACAATGCACACAGCTTTTAAAGGGACAAACACACACAATGAACACATCTTTTAAAGGGACAAGCACACACACAATGCACACAGACTTAAAGGGACAGCACACCACATGTATGCAATCTTAATAGTACAGGCACATAACCACCCAAGAAACACTCGGTCTTAAAGGGGTATGCATACACACAGCTTTTAAAGGGACAAGCACACATAACACACACAGACTTAAAGGGACAACAAACCACACGCATGCAATCTTAATGGTACAGACGCACAAGCACCCAAGGAACACTCAGTCTTAAAGGGATAGGCGCAGACACACATAATGCACACAGCCTTTAAAAGGAACATGCACACACACAACATACACATACTTAAAGAGGCAACACACCACACACATGCAATCTTAATGGTACAGGTTTTACAAGCACCCACAGAACACTTAGTCTTAAAGGGATAGGCACAGACACACAATGCACACAGCTTTTAAAGGGACAAGCACACACACAATGCACACAGACTTAAAGGGACAGCACGCCACACGTATGCAATCTAAATAGTACAGGCACATAACCACCCAAGAAACACTCGGTCTTAAAGGGGTATGCATACACAGCTTTTAAAGGGACAAGCACACACAACGCACACAGACTTAAAGGGACAACAAACCACACGCACGCAATCTTAATGGTACAGACGCACAAGCACCCAAGGAACACTCAGTCTTAAAGGGACAGGCACACACACAATGCGCACAGCTTTTAAAGGGACAGACACACATACACAACACACACAGACTTAAAGGGGCAACACACCACACGCATGCAATCTTAATGGTATAGGCGCACAACCACCCAAAGAACACTCAGTCTTAAAGGGGTAGGCATACACAAATAATGCATACAGCCTTTAAAGGGACAGGCACAACACACACAGACTTAAAGGGATAACAAACCACATGCATGCAATCTTAATGGTAAAGGTGCACCCAAGCAACAATCAGTCTTAAAGGGATAGGTGCAGACACACAACACACACAGCCTTTAAAGGAACCGACAGACACAACACAGACTTAAAGGGGCCACACACATGCAATCTTAATAGTACAGGCACACAACCACCAAAGGAACACTCAGTCTTAAAGGGGTAGGCATACACACAATGCACACAACCTTTAAAAAGGGACAGATCACCGTATGTGCGCACACACAACCTTGCACTCTCTCAAAGCAATGCACTCAGCCTTAAAGGGTCAGACACGTACACTCATGCACACAACTCACTCAGCCTTTAAAGGGACTTTAAACACTTGTCCTTAGGATTTTGTGTTTTTTTATTCATAAAGTTTTTTTAGTTTTTAAAATACAAATCCCTTTTTTTTTTATTAGAGGTGTTCCAATTTGTGTTTTTTTTTTACATTTACTTGTGCTTTCTGAGCGCTCCATGCCGAATCCGTGCAGACATGGCTGTGAGTGGACAAAACCGGAAGTCTGTGCTTATTGTTGTGAGCGCACAGGAATGTAGACATTGCGCTCACAGCATAACTAAAAAACTACTGCTGCTATAAAGTTGGCAGCTATTATCTTTATTTTTTTTCTCAAGAATATCTTTTAAACCGGCATCAGCTAGTGTTTGCTATATAGCTATAGCTAATACACTTGTAAGCTAATCATTCTTTTTTACTCTGTTCATAATGTAAAATTCATTCTTGTGGTGTGAGGGAAAGAGGGATGGGTAGGGATCGCCCAACACACTGTTCCAGCTCAGCGAGGCGGCTGCTGTCTCAAATTTATTCTGGTATCTTCAACACTAAGCTGTGTCACCCTTCTACCCCTCTCCTTTCTCTCCAAGCCGGGGTCCCGCTCAAGCCATACATTTTTTTTCTTCTTTCCTATACCTTTCAGAGTTTGTTTAGATCGGACCCTTTGCAAATCTTCTCCTTAGTTTTTGATTTGTGGCTTTGACCAGCAGCTCACGCTCTCTGTGCTCCTCATGTTATAGCATCAGTGTCTAATTAGCAGGTATTAGGAAGATCATAAAAGATACTGTAGGGAATGCTTCATTTGTCTTGTTTAGGAGTAGGGAGAGGTCAGCTATAGTGTAGTGTTCTGTGCACACCATGGATAATAATGATCAGGCAGCCATATGATCATTATTATCCATGGTTTGCACAGAACAGAACACTACACTATAGCTGACCTCTCCCTACTCCTAAACAAGACAAATGAAGCACTCCCTACAGTATCTTTTATTAAAATCTAAACATAAATGGTAAAAATAAATGATAATTACATGGAAATAGAAGGTTTTTAGGGTCTCTTTAAAAAGACAATTTACACCACACGCACACAATCTTATTGGTAAAGGAGCACAAATACCCAAAGCACACAGTCTTAAAAGAACAGCTGATACCATACACAGTCTGAGAGGCAAACACAAGTCTGTGTATCCTTCAGACTAGTACCAGGCTCCTCTCCCCTGGACTCCTCCTCAGGCATTAAAGGGACATAAAACTCAAACATTTTCTTTCATTATTCAGATAGAGCATGCAATTTGAAACCTTCTAATTTACTTCTATTATCTAAACTGTTTTGTTCTCTTGAATTCTTTTATTGACAGGGATACCTAGGTAGACTCAGGAGATGCTGATTGTTGGCTGCACATATATGTCTCATGTTATTGGCTTTCCAATGCGCCTAGTAATGCATTGCTGCTGCTTCAACAAAGGATACAAAGAGAATGAAGCAAATTAAATAATAAAGTAAACTGGACAGTTGTCTAAAATTGAATCATGAAAGAAAGATTTCAACATCCATGTCCCTTTAAGGTCTAATTGATCTTTTATGCCTCCTTAAAAGGTACAGGACACCTTACTGCAGCATGAACAAAAATCACTCTCTTTTGACAAAAGCCTTTTATGATACTACCCCTGTCACATAAATTACACATTTGGGGCTGTTAGCTACTGGGACTCATGAAGCACCTAAGCAAACAGAGCTTTAAAAGGACACTGTCTTAAAGAAACAGACACACCGGCAGCCTTTAAAGGGACAACTGCACACAATTTAAATGGTACACACCTTAAAGGAATAGATTACGCCACACACAGATAACAAACAATCTTAAAGGGACAGATGCACTCACACAATACATACAGCCTTAAAGCACTCTAAATACAGTATTAAAGGGACAGATCACAGCATGCACAAAGACAGGTGGTGCGTGCAGTCTTAAAGGGAGAGCTCACACCATATGCACAGTGTCTTCAGGGTACAATCGCACGCAGAGTCACACAACCTTAAAGGAACAGCTCACACCATGCGGACACAGTCTTAAATGGGCTTGCACACACACACACACACAATACACGCAGGCTTACAGGGACAAACAAACAGCAGGCACAAAAACACACAGCCTTAAAGGGACAGCTCACAGTTTTCATTCACAGATTCAAATGGTTTAAAAATGTTATTGTTTAAAAAGATAGATAATCCCTTTATTTACCATTCCCCAGTTTTGCATAACCAACACTTAAAGAAATATACTTTTTACCTCTGCAATGACCTTGTATCTAAGCTTCTGCCCACTGCCTCCTCATCTCAGATCTCAGCATACAATTTTAGACAATTACTTCTATTATCAAATTTGATTAATTCTCTTGGTATAATTTGTTGAAGGAACAGCAAAGCACTATTGGGAGCTAGCTGGACATATTGCATCAGTCAATAACAAGATGCATATAAGTGCAGCCACCAATTAGCAGCAAGCTCCCAGTAGTGCATTACTGCTCTTGAGCCTACCTAGTTATGCTTTTGAAATAAGGATTCAAAGAGAACAAATTAGATAATAGAAGTACAATGTAAAGCAGTTTAAAATGGCATGTTCTATCTGAATCACAAAAGTTTAATTTTGACTTTACAGTCCCTTTAATCCCATAGTTCCTCTGCAATTCTATGTAAATAGAATCAACCCCTTACTAAATTTCAAGACGCACAATGAATAGAATTTTGTTTGGATTGGGACAGATCTGCACAAGGACCTAAGTGTAAGAAGGGAGGGGCAAGCAGTAAAAATGAAACATAATTATTTTAAACTTTATTATTATATTTATTTTAATTGTTATTAAGATAATTATTATTTTTCTTTGCTGAAAAGTTGAACAATTGACTTATTAAACTAGAGATAATTCACCTCCCAATAATTTCATAATACAACTGGAAAAAAAAATCTGAAAGCTTATTCTAAAAATTAAACCTTTATGTAGAAAACCATGATTTAAATTGAGTCTGACTCTAGTGATTTCAATTGTGGTTTAAAAATTTGTAATTCGGGATTGAAATGAATTTGATTTTCTTTTTGTCTGGTTATATTGATGTAATGCAGGTTAAATCATCATGTTCTTCATCGGCTGCCTTATCCCCACTCAAGCATATAATTGGCATAGGAAGAATACTTTTGCATCAAGAACAAAGTCAATTATTAACAATTCGGCATCTGTATAGCAGGACACCACAAAGCATCCTGGTTTATATGATGTTACACATCCCGAAAGTATGCATGAGGAAGGGCTGAGCTAGGCCCGAAACGTTTCAGATATTTGTTGACTCATGTTGTAATATTAATAAAGGTCTTTTATTATTGGAAGTGCTGGAGGACTTGTTGCTTTACATATGATTTGAGACTTGGTAAGTCTCCTCCGGGCACTCCGTTTAACCCTTTAACGCCGTTAGGACATTGTATTTTGTCCGAATTTTGCTGGTGCTTTAGCGTCGAAGGACGAAATACAACGTCCTAACTGCTTGGCTTTCCCAAAGCCACTGGCGCTTCCCTGATGGGATCGCGATATGGAGGACGTGCCTAGCATCATAGGGACGCCCCCTGATGCGATCCCATCATTGAAATCTTGTGATCACTTGCACGATCGCAAGATTTCAATTTGTTTATATCGGAACAGTTGTTCCGATGTAGACAAGTTAACCCCGGCAGGAAAAGGGTTAAAAAGTGCTGTTCCTATTCCTGGATTGTTTACACATCCTGAAATTAGTCAGTGTTATTACCTCAGTATGTTTAACCTGCTAACCTACTCCTGTCATTGGGCTGTAGTAATCAAGAACAATATATATACAGGTTTTTGTTTATGTTTTACTTCTGCTGAAACACTAAATGAGCATTTAACAAGTAGGCGCCATTTTATGAGGTAAATAGTAATTTTGCTGCTGCAGTGATAGAAGATTTTAATTCAGTTCTCTGAATCAGTGGGATGTGGGGGTTGGGAGGTCACTGCTGGGGATCCACTGCCAAAAACTCTGTAGGCAACAGCAGTGTCCATAGGAGACCATAAGCACTGGCCCCATAAAGCTAGCTCAAAGGCTGGCCTAGAAAACAATTACATTACCAGCACACAAAGAGTCTGATATCTTAAAGGGACAAAAGACCAAATGTTTTTCCCTTTCATGATTCAGATAGAGAATGTACTTTTAAACAACTTTCCAGTTTACTTCTATTATCTAATTTGTTTTAATCTCTTGAAATTGTATGTAAAAAAGGGATACCTAGGTAGACTCAGAGGCTGCTGATTGGTGGCTGCTCATATATGCCTCTATATATGGCTCTCCCATTGCATTCAGCGTCCTCCCAGTAGTTCATTGCTGCTTCTACAACAAAGGATACCAAGAGAATAAAGCAAATTGGATAATAAGTGAATTGGAAAGTTATTTAACATTGTATTCTTTCTCTGAATCATGAAATAAAATTTTGCATTTCATGTCCCTTTAAACCCTGCTAAGCCCTGAAATGAGCCGAACAGCATGAGTGGCAGCCTACTTCTTCATTCCAATCCTCACAAAGGATCTGAATGCACATATCTAGACTAGGGTTCCCCCCTCAGCCATGTTTTCCTGGACACTTATGAGTTACACATGCTGCAGGGTGTGCAGAAGACAACATGCATTGCACACCTAAACAGCACACGAATAGTGACCCTAGAAAGCATTATTCATGCTCCTCCCTGCAACATGTGTAACTCATAAGTGTCCAGGAAAGCATGGCTGAGGTGTAGGCTGACCATATTGCCGCTTTAAAAAGGGACACATATGAAAAATACATATGTCAGGGCTGTTTTCAGGGCTGTTTAAAGAAATGGTTTTGTATAAGAACCCTCACATATGTATTTTTCATGTGTTCCTTCTTAAAGCGGCAATATGGTCAGCCTACTGAGGTGTCAACCATAATCTAGCCTATATATATATGTCGATTAAAGTGATATAAAACAGTTGCAACAATCATTTTAATAAAACATATCTTATTTGCTCGTACATCAACTGCACAGTATGGTAAAAAAAATGTGCATTTTATGCAGATTATTACCTATATATTCTCCTTTGCTAGCAGGCTCCATAGCTTCTGGTAGCAGCCCTGCAAAGGGGCTGGGAGCTGTACAGGAAGTGGGCGGTGCTAACAAGTGCACAGAGACTTATTTAAAAAGTACTTTAAGTTAAAATTAAATAAATATTGTTTATAAGCTTTACATTAAAAAAAATATATGTATTGCCTTCTGTCTTACAGTAGTGGTGTGTGTAGTGCTCAACTTACAGTTGAGGTGGTCATTTTTTTTAAAAATCACTATATCCAAAAACAGAGAGGGACTGGTCCAGGGTAGGGTGGTAATTGCCTCCTGGTCACTATTTATGGATTAAATCAGGGCCAATTGTTAATAAAAAATGTGTACTGTTTGATTTTTTTGGTGTGTGTGTCAGCAGCCACGATAGAGAATTGCTGTGGGTATAATGACCCAGCTTCTGAGTGTGGAGTGCCACATAGGCAGGGAGCACAGTAAGTGGCCGGGACAATGGGAGAGTTAAAGGACCAGTCAACACAGTAGATTTGCATAATCAACAAATGCAAGATAACAAGACAATGCAATAGCACTTAGTCTGAACTTCAAATGAGTAGTAGATTTTTTTTTTTCTGACAATTTTAAAGGTTATGTCTTTCCACTCCCCCTGTACCATGTGACAGCCATCAGTCAATCACAAATGCATACACGTACCATGTGACAGCCATCAGCCATTCACAAATACATACACACTTATTCTTGCACATGCTCAGTAGGAGCTGGTGACTCAAAAAGTTTAAATATAAAAAGACTGTGCACATTTAGTTAATGGAAGTAAATTGGAAAGTTGTTTAAAATGGCATTCTCTTTCTGAATAATGAAAGTTTAATTTTGATTGAGTGTCCCTTTAACATGGCCTGCAGCTCTGCACTCCCTAAGAGAAAGGGGGGTGGGGAGGGTGGGAGCTGAATGCAAAACAAAGAAAAAGGGGGGGGAGGAATAAGGATAGGCCAGGGGAGGGTCCAGAGAGGGGGATAGGAAGGGATATAAGGGCTTACCTTTCTTTGTAACATAAGTTTCAACTCTGTCTTTTTCCCATCCGCCCATCCACTAGTAACAAAATTATTGCATGGAGTATTAAAGCTGCCTTTGTTTGTATTGCAGATATCCAAGCCTCAAAACGGTCACGGAAAGCAATGAGTCCAATTGGAGAAACGAGAATGTCGTGCTAGTCGGTCGACAGAATTTGGCAAATATGTTATTAGTTAATTCATGGCCTATCCCCAACTGTCAGGTAGCGTACCAAACGGGCATAACTGCGGTTGGTGGAATGGGAAACCCCCCTGGGAGGCGGTAATATGCGGCCAGTATTGGTGCACGGTTTGACCGAGTAACACACAGGTCTGCGACCCCGACGGGCGAGCTGGTAAAGTTTTCCATATGCGCAATGCAGCGTTTTGGTGCGGTGTAAGTTAAGCACATAATAGGCTGGCTGGGGGAGCGCGGGCTCCCCCCATGTTTGAGAACAATTTGGTGATAATTGTCAAGTCCGCCGCAATTAAAGGGGGGTTTAGTTAGGGGACTCATTGCCGTTACTAATGTACCAAAATAAAGTGACCTTTTACAATTTTGCCACTAAAACTGTGTTGTGTGTTTATTGGTAAGGGGGTTTAATGAGGTGCTCAAAGAGGAGGTTGGCTATAGTGGGGAGATAGTTATACGATGGGAACAGTTGGCCCTAAATCAATTACTGCTAGCACTGCAGACTGTTTCTCAGACAGTTCTGCATCTGATATCTTGCACGCCCCTCTTTCCCTCTCCCTTCTCTCTGCCCAAATGCAGTGCTGACAGCCTATAACTTGAGACAGGCACTGCATGCAGCTATTGTACAGGAAATCAATTAATCTCTATCTAAGAGGGGCTGGGGGGCTGCTAAACTAAGGTAGGATGACCAGACATCTTGTTTTTAATGGTATTGTCCCACTTTTTCATACACTGTCCCAGTGTCTCCATAACTTTTTGAATCACGCCAAATCGTCCTGTTTTTTTACATGAGTAGTAATCATACACTCACCTAGTACATTATATAACACAGTGTTATATACACAGCCGATAAAATATACAGCTCTTAGACTTTTAGCATTAGACAGCATGGCATTATATACACAGAACTACAATCTCCAGGCCAGCATGCCTTGTGTCAAGTAAATGCCACTTCTGTTCCTGTGTGAGATCTCTCGAGTGTATTGGAACCCAGAGTCAGAATTTGGTTCAAGTTGGGATTCTCTAAGTCCAGGTATAGACTTTGGTTTCTGTGCAAGGAGGTGCGGGTGATGTGGGGTGACCACAGTTGTCCAGACCTGGGGTGCTAACCTAGGGTTGCCAACTTGGCTAAAGTTTCCTGGACACTTATGAGTTACACATGCTGTTGGGTGTGCCAGAAGGAACCTGTATTGTGCTGTTCATCAGCAGTATTCATGTGATGTCCAGAGACGCAATACATGATCCCCTCTGCTCACCCTGCAGCATGTGTAACTCATAAGTGTCCAGGAAAACATGGCGATGTAGCAACCATATGCTAAGCACTCATAGCGCCACTTGTGTTCTACTGTGTAGCCAGCCAGCCCTACAGTGTATATGCACACTCTGGCTCCCACATACTCCAGCTACCAGGACCATTGTTGCTTTCCCTCTGCTGCAGGGACCGCAATCAAAACCCAGATATGGTGTGCGGATCCGGCAGCAGTGTCCTGCGTAGAGCCTGGGAGTGCAGAGGGTTGGCCATGGTCGAAATAATGAGAGGATGGGGTAATGGGACAATTATAACATGGGAAGTGAGTGGCTCAGATGTGCTATTGATTTAGTATGTTTAGTTTAAATATATAGTACATAAACAATAGTATCTTATACTGCAGTGTCCTATTGGTTAAATATATAGTACATACACAGTAGTATCTTATACTGCAGTGTCCTATTGGTTAAATATATAGTACATAAACAATAGTATCTTATACTGCAGTGTCCTATTGGTTAAATATATAGTACATACACAGTAGTATCTTATACTGCAGTGTCCTATTGGTTAAATATATAGTACATACACAGTAGTATTTTATACTGCAGTATCCTATTGGTTAAATATATAGTACATAAACAATAGTATCTTATACTGCAGTGTCCTATTGGTTAAATATATAGTACATACACAGTAGTATCTTATACTGCAGTGTCCTATTGGTTAAATATATAGTACATAAACAATAGTATCTTATACTGCAGTGTCCTATTGGTTAAATATATATTACTATTCTGTTTTCATTTACTGATTTGCAAGATGACTGCCCAATGCCTTATGATGTAAAGTTAAACATGCAATCCAACTTACAGATTAGTAGAATCCAGCAGAGTATCTTAACTCAGACAAATTCCACAGCAGAGATTTATGAATCCTTCAAGCTTTATTGTTGCAAACAAGAATTCTGAGGTTCCAGAAGTGGTAATTGCCAGGTAAAAAGAATTTGCCTCTACAAAGCTATTAGCAGAGTTCTAGCAAACTTACACATTGAAAGTGAAACTAATTTACACACTAGTGATGTGCAGTTCATGAACGAATCGTTCATTTGAACTGGTTCTTTTCACTGAACTGAGTGAATCAGTTCACAAGACTGAACTGATTCGTTTCCAAACAGTTCACTTCCTGAGTCTGCAGCAGCACTGGTAATACGATCCTAGAGTGTGTACTGCTTCTGCTAACTCCTCCTTTGCAAAGAATCACTCAGCAGATTCAGACAGCCTCACTCTAGGATCATATTACCAGTACTGTTACTGATTCAAGAAGTGAACTGTTTGCAAACGAATCAGTGTACTGTTAACTCCTTTGCAATGAATCATTTAGATAACAGTACACTGATTCAACAAGCAGTTCTCAACACAGACTCCTGCATTTACCCCTAACTGTCCCTTAAATTAACCCTTACTCTCCCTTACAATAAATATGCCATTAATAATTAATACCATTACTTAACCCTAAAGACACCTGTTAAGTGCCCCTAAATTAACTACAAATATTGCGTGTTTTTATGGGGATCACTATAACAGGTTACCAGCCTCACAGCCGTCCTGCAAATTGCGATCTCCCCACAGATACCTCTGCATTTTTAAGGGACAGTACACATGTCAACTTGTACCCCTGTTAGCTGCACTTTGTGTGCTGAGCTTTAACTGTGGGACTGTCACTGAATTAACCTCTATCTCAAATATTAGGCAAATACAACATATTACATAAAACAGAGTATGCTGAAGGTTGTGAGACCCACACAACATGCAGCATACTCTGTTCTATGTACTGTGCTGTTTGTATTGCCAGTGACTCACGAGTCATGAATCGGATCCCCAGAGTATCTGTAACAGAAGAATTTGCAGCTCTGCCCCTTAGGGATCACGTGCCAAAAAGTGTACTGATGAATCGGTTCATGAACCGGTTCAGTTAAGCGAACTGTCCGAAATGAACCGATTCATCAAAATGAATCGAACTTCCCATCTCTATTACACACACAAGTGAAACAAAATGGAGGCAGGAAGTGACCTCAAAAAGGTCAGAGGTAGCACATAGAATATACATTAAATTGAATACAATAATAAAACATAACACTAGAGGGAGCACAAGAACTAAAATAGCATTTAAAGATGTACATATGAATATATGGACAGAACACTCCCCGTCTGGTATCTGTAGATACCACTATATAAATCAAACAATAAACAATAAACATAAAAATGTTTATTGAAGTCTCTTTATCCATGAGACCTACAAGACAAAGAATGAGAGAAAAATATACAAAATGCAATTGCAAACATAAGTCCATGTTGTTTTAACATGATAATTCTTGAAGAGAAGCAGGGCTGGCACTGTCCCCTGTAGTCATCTCTCTATTGTAATCCTTTTGTCAACCAGTGTCTATGTTTATAATCACAGTCCATGTGAAATAGAAGAAGTACAACTTCTGTAATCCATGACCAGGTACACTGGTAAGAAGTGTAGTAGCTTGAAGATGGTTCTCTTTATCAGGTACCACAAACTCAAATGTAGTACTGGTTGATGTTGTATCTGTAGCGTTTAACAAGAATGCGGGTCCTGTCAACCATGTCAATTTCATGATTTGTGCTGAAATTAATGACCTGGTTGCAAGATCTGCAGTATTTTGGTCAGTAGGTACGTAATACCATTGCTCTGGTTTTGTAGACCTCCTGATGCATTCTACTCGGTTGTTGATAAATCCTTCATGTGGTTTTCCTTCAGTGTCGGTCACTTTTAGGTAGGCCACAGCTGCATTAGCTTCTGTAGATGCATCTGAGAAGATGTAGATCTCTGTTACTGTTGCTGTTGATAGAGATATAGAAGCATAACACCGTGGAATACAGAGCTTTTCAAGATCCTTCAAAGAATCCTTCCACTTTTCCCACATCTGAAGTTTCTCTATAGGTAGTAAAGTATCCCAGGATTTTGACTCAGATGAAAGCTGTCTAAGCAGAGACTTTCCTTGTATAGTCACTGGAGCTACAAACCCCAGTGGGTCATAAAGACTGTTAATAATTGATAAAACACCACGTCTAGTGTATGGCTTTTCATCAGTAGAAACTTTGAAAACAAATTCATCAGTTGATATGTTCCAATGTAGACCAAGACTCCGTTGTACAGGTGGTGTATCTGTACCTAGATCTAAGTCTTTGAGGTCCGTTGCATGGTCTGCTGGAGGAAAGGCTTTCAACACCTTGCTGCTGTTTGAGACTATTTTATGAAGCCTTAGGTTTGCTACAGATAGCATCTTTTGTGTTCTTTTAAGCAGATCAATGGCTTCTTCATCTGTCGGTACAGACTTGATTCCATCATCCACATAGAAGTCTCTTTCTACATATTGTCTGGCATCTGTTCCATATTCCATTTCACCTTCTTGAGCTGTTCTTCTTAGTCCATATATTGCCACTGCAGGTGATGGACTGTTGCCGAAAACATGCACTCTCATGCGATAATCTATTATCTCAGCACTAGTATCATTGTTGTGATGCCACAAAAACCTGAGGTAATTCCTATTGTCTTCTCTAACAATGAAACAATAGAACATCTGTTGTATGTCAGCCATGAATGCTACAGGTTCTTTCCTGAACCTAATCAATACTCCTAAGAGACTGTTAGTAAGGTTAGGTCCAGTAAGAAGAACACTATTGAGTGACATGCCTTCATACTGTGCACTTGAATCAAACACAACCCTTATTTGACCTGGTTTGCGTGGATGATAGACGCCAAATGAAGGAAGATACCAACATTCTTCACCTTCTTTTAGTGGAGGAGCTGGCTCTGCATGCTTATTTTCAAATATCTTCTGCATGAATGATACAAAGTGTTCTTTTATCTTTGGATCTTTCTTTAGAGTACGTTGTAAGGAAGAAAGTCTAGAGAGTGCTTGAACTCTGTTGTTGGGTAACCTTTGTCTTGGATTGCGAAATGGCAGAGGGGCTACCCAACTGTTTGAGTCATCCTTGTAAAACTCCTTGTCCATTAACTTGAGAAATTCTTTATCTTCGATAGAAGGAGCTAGTTTATTGTCATGCTGTGTTGTGTAGAACACTGTACTTCCAATGTTGTCATCATCTGGTAAGGGAGTAACTATATCATCTTGACTGGCATAGTATGAATGTTCATAGATTCCAGGTTTCTTCCTTACATGGTAGTGATTTGGGCATGGCTCAAAGTAAGATGGATGTCCATTAATTAACACATTAGTTTTCAAGGAGTTAGTAATATCTGTTCTGTAGATTTTTCCTATACAGGCATCTCCAACTATTACCCAGCCAAGGTCAAGTCTCTGAGTGTATGGAGAATTATGAGGTCCATTACATTGCTGGCGTACCTTGTGTATTCTTAGAATGTCTCTACCAAGTAAAAGCAATATCTGGGCATTCTTCTCTAGAGCTGGTATGCAACTAGCTATGTGTTTCATGTGAGGATGGTAATGTGCTATTTCTGGCGTAGGAATCTCATCCCTGTTATCTGGTATTTGATTGCATTCAATAAGTGTAGGTAAAGGCAACTGTATACCATCTGTAATAGAAGCTATTATGAAATCACTAGCTCTTCTTCCTTTTGTTTCAAACTGACCTGCACATGTACCAAGGGTGTAAGATGAAGGATTACCATTTACGTTGAATATGTTGAAGAATTCAGTTCTAGCCAGTGATCGATTGCTCTGATCATACAGAATTGCATAAATTCTTACTGATTTATCAGGGAGGATACACTTTAACAAGACATATTTTAGAGCAGGACCTTCCACTAAGTCCTTCACCGCATATTTCAGTACATTTTGAAGCAACAGATGTTTTGTTTGTTGTCTCTTCTGCTTTCTCCCCGCCATGCTTTTCAGTAGGGGCAATATTTTCAAGTGGAAACAAAATACTTAAATATATAGTACATACACAACAGTATCTTATACTGCAGTGTCCTATTGGTTAAATATATAGTACATACACAGTAGTATCTTATACTGCAGTGTCCTATTGGTTAAATATATAGTACATACACAGCAGTATCTTATACTGCAGTGTCCTATTGGTTAAATATATAGTACATAAACAATAGTATCTTATACTGCAGTGTCCTATTAGTTAAATATATAGGATACTCACATATGCAGAGGGATAATTATTGAAGGTCAACCACAAGCAGTGCAGCTTACATCGGGTTAAACGTCTCATCATAGTATTCATTTAGTGTCACACGGTTTACCTTGCTGGTTACCCACAATCATTTAGCACAAAATGCTGTAGTAGTCAAACGGTTAAAGCTGCATGTGGCGTTGTATAGAGGTTAACCTTGTACCCATATTTAGTCCAATGTAGCAGCAGCAGTCAAGGAGTTAACCGTGTAGGGTACTTACTGCAGTTATGGGTTTGAGCCTGCTGTGTACTAATGATTTATATATAGGGAAGTTTGTATACAATATATATAGTGTGGAAATTTCCACTTACCCACGACCGATAAAAAAAAACAGCAGATGAGTAATACTGATTGCACCAATAACAAAATGTTTTCCTCTTACTTAAAAGAAAGAAAAAAGTGCAAAAAGAAAATGCTGCAATATGTTAAATCATGGTGTTATTGCACAGTTGCTTGTATATAAGGAGTTAAACACATAGATAATATCAGCTCCAGTGCAGCAATGCACTACTGGGAGCTAGCTGAACACATCTGATGAGTCAATGACAAGAGAGAAATGTGGGAAGCCACCAATTACAAGCTAGCTCCCAGTAGTGCAGTGCTGCTTCTGAGCCTATTTGGTTATGTTTTTTAACAAACGATACCAATATAACAAAGTAAATTAATTAAAACACAACATAAAACAACATGGTCTATTTGAACCATGAAGCTTTAGTTTTGACTCTCATGTCAATTTAAAGGGACAGTCTAGTCAAAATTAAACTTTTGTGATTTAGATAGGGCATGCAAGTTTTAACAACTTTCCAATTTACTTTTATCATCAAATTTGCTTTCTTTGCTTGGTATTCTTTGTTGAAAGCTAAACCTAGGTAGGCTCATATGCTAATTTCTAAGCCCTTGAAGGCCACTTCTTATCTCAGTGCATTTTGACAGTTTTCACAGCTAGGCAGTGCTAGTTCATGTGTGCCATATAGATAATGTGCTCACTCCTGGGAGTTATTTATGATTCAGCACTGATTGGCTAAAATGCATGTCTGTCAAAAGAACTGAAAGGGGCAGTTTTCAGAGGCTTAGATACAAGGTAATTACAAAGGTAAAAGTGTATTAATATAACAGTGTTGGTTATGCAAAACTGGGGAATGGGTAATAAAGTGATTTCTATCTTTTTAAACAATAACAATTCTGAAGTAGACTGTGCCATAGTTATTCATCCTTTGTTTTGCATGTGTTGTCAATGGAGCGTCCCTTTTATTCCCCTCAAATCTGGTTACCCTAAACCACTGGTTTTCAAACCTGTCCCCAGGCCTCCCTAACAGGCCACATTTTGAGGATATCTGAACTAGAGCATAGGTGAAATAATCAGCTGATAAGTAAACCTGGTTATTTTCTCTCATCCAAGGTAATCCTGAAAACCTGGCCTGTTAGTGAGGCCTGCGGACAAGTTTGAAACCAGTGCCCTAGACTAAGGTTTGTACTATGTTTATTTCTCAATTGGAATTACATTTTCTTTTATGCGTGCTGCAGTTCTGGGCAAGTGCTCCCAGACTACCTTTCAGCAGGTCACATATTGGTTTAACCCTTTATTCCTAGAAGTGATGAGTTACAAGTAAAACTTGCAACACTGAAATAAATGTGATCTCTGCATGTCTTCCCCTTTAAGACATCAGAGTATATGCTGTGCTTAGGATGTAGTGTTTGAATGTGACACCACAAATATATCTATTCTCTCCTCCTGTTCATTTCTGCCTCACCTTTCTCCCCTGTCTCTCCTTTCTTCTCTCCTATATTATAATATTTCTGCAAACTAAAGTTATCTTTAAAAATATACTTTGCATGCTAAAAAAGTGAGGTATAAATTGTGTGGGTACCTTGCAGAAAAAAGTTAAAATCTATGTGTAGATACAATGATTGCCAGACAACTAAAGACACTTCTTGCCCAGAGGTGTGAAAATGGTGCAGCAGGGAAAGGGTTAAACAGGAAACGCATGCTAGACATGATATATTCAAAGCAAAGATTAGCATTAGAATAATAAGTAGATGTATGTATTACAAACATATTAGTTGTTTAAAGGGACATGAAGCCCACATTTTTTTTTCTTTCTGAATTTAAAAAGCACATGCAATTTTAAACAACTTTCCAATTGATTTCTATTATATAATTTGCTTCATTCTCTGATGTCCTTTGTTGAAAAGCATATCTAAATAGGCACAGTAGCTGCTGATTGGTGACTGTGCATTGATGCCTTGTGTGATTCGTTCATCCATGTGCATTGCTATTTCTTCAACAAAGGATACGAAAGAATGAAGCAAATTAAATAATAGAAGTAAATTGGAATGTTGTTTAAAATTGTATTCTCTACCTGAATCATAAAAGAAAATGTTGGGGTTTTATGTCCATTTAAATATTGAAGCTGTAAGTGTTTAGTTTCTATAAATATTAATTTTTATAAAATAATGGGTGACTACCATGTTTGAACTTTATTTTTCTATTGATGTCTCCCTACTGCTGAGCACAATTAAGGGCAGATATACATTAAAGGGACACTAAACCCCATTTTTTTCATGATTCAGATAGAGCATGAGATTTTAAGCACCTTTCTAATTCACTCCTATTATCAATTTCTCTTTGTTCTCATGCTATCTTGATTTGAAAAAGCAGTACTGTAAGCTTTAGAGCCGGACCACATATTGTTCAGCACCTGGGTAGCACTTGCTGATTTGTGGCTAAATGTAGCAAACCCCAAATGGGCTGGCTCCTAACCTTTCATTACTGCTTTTTCAAATCAAGATAGCAAGAGAACAAAGAAAAATTGATAATAGGAGTAAATTAGAAAGTTGCTTAAAATTGCATGCTCTATCTGAATCATGAAAGAAAAAAAAATTGGGGTTAGTGTCCCTTTAAGCAATAAAACAGAGTTTACAAACAATGCACTGCCCACACTGCCCACCCTAGGGTTGCCACCTCAGCCATGTTTTCCTGGACACTTATGAGTTAATCATGCTGCAGGGTGTGCAGGAAGGAACACGTATTGTGTTTATGGACAGCACTATTCATATGCACTATACATATTCTTCCCTGCACACCCTGCAGCATGATTAACTCATAAGTGTCCAGGAAAACATGGCTGAGGTAGCAACCCTAGTCCACCCCCAGCTGAGCACTTTTCTCAAATCTACCATATACAAATGACCCCTTAAGGGTGATGGGGGCAACTAGAAGTGGACCCCTTGCCTGCTGTGCCTAGAGGGATATAGCTGCACCTCTGATGATGATGTCCATATACGCTGAAACGTACGTCTGCGGTTAGCTGGATAAAAGAGAATTGCCTGGTATTTTGGGGCTAAACTGTCCTTATGGATGGAGATTGAGATACTGCAGGAAAGTTTACTTCTCTAAAAGGAACATTATGGGCAAAAAGATGCTGCAGCCTGGATGGTTACCAACCCATAGAATGGTCTACTGAGCACGGTCTATCCCCACATGAACACTTCTCTCCAATCTACCAAGGATATGTGGAAACCTTGTTAGATAATTAACAATCCTCTATTGTTCAACACAGCCCTCTTTACACAGTCTGTTGTATTGCCTGTTTTATATCTGACTGTAACTGTTCTCAGGAGAAGATGAAGAGAAACAGAAAACTTAGTTTCAAACATGGCAGTGCCCTTTACTTCATAGAGATTCAGTAGAATTTAGAAAAAAACAACAATTTGCAGAGTTAAATGATAAGAAAAGAGGACAAAATAAATAATGAAAGTATAATGTAAGTATAACTACACATAATTACACATTTTATAATACAATCTCATATTTTTAATATGTTTTTAACCAATAGGACTCCCGCCACAATTATCCCCTTAACTATCAGGACCTTCCACCACAATTAGTTGAAATATTTTTATAAATTTTTCTTTTGCAGTAAACATAATATGCGAAACAACAACATGTTATACATTGTATATATGATCATAGTCTTTTGTCTTGGTGAGAGGTAACAATGTCCCAGGCAATGTTGCATCCTACTATTAATCAAAAGAAAAAAAAAAGTACATTCTGGGGACCTCCAAGAGCAGAATAGACCTTAGGAAAGAGTTCATAGTCGGAGTCAAATTAGTCCTCAAATGTAGGCATAATCGCCTCCCTTGTTCCATAGGGCCAATGATTTCAAGACTTGAGAAGTTGTTGTGGTACTTCCACTATAATTAAAGGGATAGAAAAGTTAAAAACAAAATGTGCATAGGTGCATTTCAGTTTGAAATAGAAGCATTTTGCCTTATGCTTTCATTAGAATAAATGCTTCTAATAAAAGTTATCACGCACATATCCTGTGAGGACCAGGTCGCCCCTTATCTCAGTGCTTTTTATTATTTTTTTTAAATCTTGCACAACAGCTAAACAGTGCTAGTTCATGTGTGCCAAATAGATAACATTGTGCTCACTCCCGTGGAGAATGCTAGTGGTTATGGAAGAACCAGCACTGATTTGGTTAAAATTTAAGGTTGTAAAAAGCACTGAGATAATGGGCAATCTGCAGTGGCTTAGATACAGGTAATCATAGAGGTAGAAAGTATATTAATATAACGTGTTGGTTATGCAAAACTGGGAAATGGGTAATAAATTGATTATCTTTTAAACAATAACAAAAAGATAGGGTTTAATTATGGTGGTTCTTTCAGTTAAAGGGACAGTCTAGTATAAATTAAACTTTCATTATTAAGATAGGACTTTAATTTTAATCAACTTTCCAATTTACTTTTATCATCAAATTTGCGTTTTTCTCTTGGTGTTCTTAGCTTAAACTAAACATAGGTAGGCGCATATGCTAATTTCTAAGGCTTTGAGGGCTGCCTCTTATCACATGCTTTTTAAATCTCTTTTCAACACAAAGAGACAGAAAGTACATGTGGGCTATATAGATAACACTGTGTTCAGGCACAGAAAGTTATTTAAGATCTAGCACAATACAATGCTAAATTTAAGACAATAGATAATTAACAGTCACCAGTGGAGGCTCCTCCATATGTGCACTGTCGGACGTGAACCCCCAGGGGGCAGAGGAGAGGGAAAAAAATAGCAGAACTTAAGAAGAAAAAAAAATGAGAAAAAAAAAATTATGAAAATTTTTATTTATATTATTTTATATTATATTTATAAATGTATTATTTTCCTGTGTGCTGTCTTCTGTGAGACTGTGCAGTGTAACTATCATCATGACATCATGCATATTAGGCTGAAACCTGAAAGTGGAAAGTGCTGTTTTGCCTATACTTCTATGTATCGCACGTGCGATACATAGAAGTATAAGCAAAAGCACTTTCCACTTTAAAACTGCATTGACTGCAGCGCCACATACAGGCCAGCCCATAGCCTTCCTGTTCGCACAGCTCTTAGTGTGCGGGAGCCAGCTGTCATGTGACACTCGCACACTAAGAGCTGAGCTGACTATGTGTGTGGGAGGAGAGGAGGCAGGGGCGTAACAGAAGTTCAGACAATCATATCCCTAATCTCTGGGCCTTCCCAATTCCTAAATCGGCCACGCAGGCGCATGGTTTCTGGCGGGGAATTAACCTACTGACTGAGAGGCGCGCACTGTGAGTGACGACACACCCGGCCACATGGATGACACAGGCTGTTAGACAGATTAGTGTGTGTCAGTGCGCAGGGAGACCAGAACGATGCTGCCACCAGGATCGGGTCCATTCAGTGAGGCTCAGGGGAGGGCCCAGGGCTACTGTGCAGGGCTGCGTGAGGAGAGGCTACGACTCAGCAGTATGTATCTGAGTGAGTATGTATATAAAATTCTAGGTAATAATGATGCCTCATTTCCAATGTTCCCTCAAAGCCCTCTCTGTGTATTGCAAGCAGCGCAACTCAGAACTTCTGTATCAGGAGGGATGTGGAATGTGATTTTTTTTAATTATATTTCAACAGTGCTGGACTCCTGGAAAACTAAGCTGCAAGACACCGTGAGAGAGCACTGTTAAAATAAAATCCAAAAAATAAATCACTTTTCACATCCCTCCGGTGTAGCACAGCTTGATCTTTTTTCTGTGCTACACTGAGGGGGAATGACCTAAGCTGACTGAGTTGTGTGCGTAAATCACACAGCTCTGTCAGAGAGTAGAAATTAAACACGGAGAGCAGCAGGCAATAAACTTCCAGTGAAAAGATTAAAGTGATGCCCCCCTCCTCCATACACTAGAAGCAGCCTAGGTGGGTGCTGGAGATCTTCCTCACATGTGATGAAAAATGACCCGTAAGTTTTAGTTTGTGACAGCTGAAAGTTAGAGATTTATTAAACACCTATGCAGGGTCATGAAAACAGTGCACACACTACTTATTCTAGCAATACCAGCTTTTTTTTCTATTTTCTAATCCAGCATTCTTTTAAAAAAAAGAAGAAAAAAAAGATGCAGAGCATTATTTAACCCCTTGGCTATTATAGAGAATTTCAGTACATTCTAATACATTGCACTGCAGCTCTTTTTGACCGCCAGGGGGTTAAATTATGCTCACAATATGGTCTAGGCATGTAAGGAGGGGAGGAGGTTAAGCAGGAGACTGAAGCTTCTCTGTTGTCACAAGCTGACATTTCTTATATAAACTTTGAGCAATAATATCTGTAGTAGTCTGTGTAATGAAATTGCTGGTTTTAAATGTGGGTCTAGTTAATCAGTATTGTTTAGCTGTGATGTATTTTTACCACATTCCTACCTGATTACTAAAGGTTGTTTCCCTATTAAATTTGAGTGACTTTATTTTCTTTATAGTGATGATGAGACTTAAAAAGGTATTTCTTCATGCCATGTGGTACCTTGCTAGCCAACTTCATATGCTGCAGTAAAAATGTATATATGCTTATAACTAGGGTAATGGATCTCATCTGTATGTATATGTATGGACTCTGGAGCAGGCTGCAGGCATGGGTGGTGGGCAGAGGGTGCCTGGGTGGCCTATTTTTCTCCTGGGCATGTGTGTATCCCTCTGTAGCCACATCACTTTTTCCATACCAGCCAATGTACAAAAAAGAGTGATTGTATGGTGTTATGAATGTTAAATCATTTGATAATTAA
Source organism: Bombina bombina (assembly GCF_027579735.1). Lineage (NCBI taxonomy): Eukaryota > Metazoa > Chordata > Amphibia > Anura > Bombinatoridae > Bombina > Bombina bombina. The sequence continues at coordinate 799,410,826 of NC_069499.1, read as the reverse complement.
ACAAATACATTATGCTTGTCATGTTTGAACAAATAAAAATGAAGCATCACTTTGCACTGGGGATGGTTAACCCACTAAATGCCCCTCAGTGCCTACTGCATCCCCTTCCTCCTGTGATTTACTCCCCCATCCCAGACCTCAGACTATAAAGATGAGTACACACACACACTAGAAATATGTATGACAAGTTCCCTTTAATTTTGTTTTAAATAAAAGTGGGACTAGTGTGTTTGTGTATATATATGTGTGTTTGTGTGTGTGTGTGGTGTGTGTGTGTATATATATATATATATATATATAGCCATCTGAGGGGCGGGGCTTTATTTCAAGGGGTGTGGCTAGGGGCGGGGCCAAGTGCACCTCCATCTTCATAATTCACCAGCCGCCACTGACAGTCACAGTCATGTGATCAGGGGGCTGGAAGAAGGTTCCTAGATACAAGAAAATCACTGAGGTAAAAAGTATATTAATATAACTGTGTTGGTTATGCAAAACTGGGGAATGGGTAATAAAGGGATTATCTATATTTTAAAACAATAACAATTCTATGGTAGACTGTCCCTTTAAGGAGTTATTTGTGGTAGGGGTTAATTGCAGTGGCAGTCCTAGTGGTTACTGAGATTAATAACAGTAAATTATGGTGGGTTATCCGAGCAGGTAATGTAATAATAGTGGTGGCAGTTCTAACAGTTATGAGGCTAATGCAGTTGCTGATGTGTGTCTGAGGGGAGAACTGGAATCTTTTAAATGGATAGTAAACCCATTTTTTTATCTTTCATGCTTCAGATAGAGCATGCAATTTTAATTAACTTTCTAATTTACTCATATAAAATTTTCTTCATTCTCTTGGTATCTTTATTTGAAAAAGCAGGAATCTAAGCTAAGAAGCCGGCTCATTTTTGGTTCAGCATCCTGGATACCGTTTTCTTAGTGGTGGCTACATTTAGCCACCAATCAGCAAGCACAACCCAGGTGCTGAAACAAAAATGGGCTGACTACTAAGCATATAAAGATAGCAAGAGAACGAAGAAAAATTGATAATAGGAGTAAATAAGAAAGTTGCTTAAAATTGCATTCTCTATCTGAATCATGAAAGAAAAAAATGGGTTTAGTATCCCTTTAATTAACAAATGCATAATAAAAAGTGGCCGCATAGTCACGTCGCTCCGGCACAGCAGTAAGACCCGACACCCCTAAAACAGTGTCTAGCACTCTTCACCCACAGCAGGCTGTGGCTCAACACCTGAAGCTCCAAATGTGAACAATTTCACAACCGGGGGAGACCGGACCCACACGCAACTTTACTTAAAGCAGGAGCAAAGGAGCGCTCCGTCGCCATCTTGGCTCAATTACAACTGCGACAGAAGGGAATTCTAATAGCGCCTGATGAGCGGAGACCCGATGGGGTAAGAGAACACATCAGAGTGATCACGAAAGGCTCCACATATGCTCCATAACGGAGAGGTAATGGTACAAATAAATCCACTGCTTCTATAACATGCTACACAGGCAGATCACACAACAGCAGTAAAAAGAACATTACAGATGTAAAAAGAAACACTAATGAGGTAAAACAGAACGGCTATACACAGATCCAAAACAAGGTATAAAGTAAAAATTGCCTCAATTAGTTAACAGACCTGACAAGTTAATAAAGCACAGCACTTAACTGAAAATCTGGCATAAACCCAAGCAGAAATCATTAGGCCTACGCAGGCCCAAGCAGAGAGCTGTATACTGTGATCTCCAAATTAATTTGATCACCCACAGAAGCAATGGCATCCAAGAATAAAAATAAAGGGGATAAAAACCCTAAGGGTCAGTCCCAGACCAATGCACTGGTTAGCTCCTTTTTCCAGTCCAGCACATCAGACACGCAAGAACTAAGTTCCATAGACTGCCCTGTACATAATGATCCAATGTCATCTCCGGACTATATGATACAACTTAAGCAGGACATTGCTAAGCTCCCATCCAAGGAAGATTTTGAATCTCTCAAGTCCCTTATAACAAGAGAACTAACTACGCTGCGAAGAGATATGACAGAGATGGGTGAGAGAATAGTAACAGTTGAAGAAACGCAGGACACGACTACTGAAGCGGTCTGCTCACTATACAATCAAACCAGTACACATGAAAGCAAAATAGAAGCCCTACAAGAAAAGATAGAGGACTTAGAGAATAGGGGTCAGAGGAGCAACCTCCGCATCAGGGGTATTCCTGAGTTAATAAAGCCAGCAGACCTGTTGGAATATCTACATGGCCTTTTCCGTCAGATATTGGGAGACCAGCAGGCCCCACCGATAGAAGTTGAAAGAGCCCACAGATCTCTCCGATCCCCGCCACCACCAAATGCTCCCCCCAGAGACATTATCCTAAAATTCCTCAGATTCAATGACAGAGAAGCTATCTGGCAGAAAGCCAGATCCTCTCACGCAATCACATATCTGGACCATGAGCTACAAATTTATCCGGACCTGAGCCCCAGCACAATCCAAAAGAGAAAAGAAACCTGTTTCATCACCTCAGTACTTCAGGATAAAAACATCAAATACCGCTGGGGATTCCCCTTTAGTTTAATCGTACCCCATGAGGGGACCACAATCATATACAAAGGTGTACAGGACCTTGATAAACTCTCTAAAGGACTGGGAATCCCCCTGAAATTACCTGGACCTCCATCTTCAGCAGACAGCCCTCAGCCCGCAGTTTCTCACACTCCATTCTCAAGCTTGCAGAAAACAGCTTGGAATAAAGTCCAATCCCTCAAGAAACGAAAAGAAAGATTGAACGTTTCTCCTGTATCATTAAGAGACTGAACATGACCGATGTCACTTTGTGCTGTCTGTATTGGGTGAGATCTTGAAATGTAATACTTGTCACCATTACTAGTCAGAACATAGTTCATTAATTGATTAGTGCCTTGCTTGTCGTGTTAAGCAAGCTGTTGTTCTTGTTGATTTGTTTTCTTCACCATAACCCTATAAGGGTTTTTATATTTTAGGAAGGTTTGGGTTGATGGCCCTTTGTATAATTGTTCACACTGTTATTTTGACGTTTAATACTTGAATTCTTACTGCTGTAGGACCTCAGATTGAAATGAAAAGAATTTCAATCTTCCATTTGGCTTCTTGCCATCCCCCTTCCCTAGTTAACTATCCTGCCCCCAACGGTTACCACTTAAGTATAATGAATCATCCTGCAATGTTCATGTTGTTTATGCTTATAAATGTACAATGTATATGCTCCTTTTTTCTTGTGTTTCAAAATCAGTTCATATACCGTCTAGACCTGAGAAATAATCTAACATTGTTTTCACACATCTTACACAGCGTATTACCACCAAGGATAAATCATAATGAATAAAAATAAAACAATAACAGACAACTGTCCCTTCTAACAATTAATACTAAAGGCCTAAATAATCCACATAAAAGAAATATTGTCATTCGAGATATTAAAAGCAAGGGAGGTGACCTAATATTCATACAGGAATCCCACTTTTTGAAAGGCCAGGAGCCTAAAACTTTCTTTTATAAATTCGGTCCCTCATTTTACTCCTCAAACAGTTCCAAAACTAATGGAGTCGGGATTTTAATCAAAAAGGGAATACCCTTCCAACTGTTTGACTCATATAAGGATGCAGAGGACAGATACATAATATTAGTGGGGAAAATATTTAACACAACTACTACCTTAGTATGTGCCTATGCCCCAAACACTGGGCAAGACAAATTCATAACCTCCCTAACTGGGAAAATCTTAAAGGTGGCCAAGGGTATGTTAATAGTAGGCGGAGACCTTAACGTCTCATTAGACCCGCACCGAGATAACTCGAATCACACTTCATCAACACCACATAGGGCACTGACGGTTATAAAACAGGGCTTGAGAGACTTGGCGGTCCACGATGTGTGGAGAATACATCACCCTGATACAGATGATTTTACTTTCTTTTCCCACCCACACTCACGCTTTTCTCGGATAGATTACATACTAACAGATGTAACCACCCTATCACTAACTACACACTCATCCATCATACCCTCGTCCTGGTCAGACCACTCTATAGTTTTATGCTCAATATTATGTTCCTCGGCTTCCCCTTCCACCTACATATGGAAAATTAATGAGGAACTATTAGACCTTCCACAATACAATGACAAAATTAAAAAAAGCTATAAAAGAATTCTTCGACTTTAATATTAACTCAATATCCTCATTCCAGAATATCTGGGAAGCACATAAAGGAACTATACGAGGTGAATTGATGAGCCTGCACTCCCACTTTAAACAACAGCAAAGACAACTGCTACATGACTCCCTGAATAAAGTTAATGATCTAGAAACACAACTTAAAAAAAACACCTAAAGATACACAGTTAGCTAAAGCTTTACAAAAGACAAAACAGACCACGACTAACCTTCTAGATAAGGAGTGTAAAGCATTTGCCTTTAAACTCAAGCAGACACATTATGAAGGCGACAATAAATGCAGCAGGCTATTTGCCCGCAAACTAAAAAGCAAAGTTCACCGTGCCTACATCCTCACAATTAAGTCCCCTAATAAAACACACTATGACACTTCATATATTGCCGATTCCTTTCGCTCCTACTATGAACAATTGTACAATCTGACTACAAAACCTACAGACCCACATCCACACGTCTCAGAGACCAACATATCCTATATCGACCAATATTTATCAGATGTTAAACTACCAGAATTGACAGAAGAACAACAAACATTTCTTCAAAACCCCTTTACCCTACTTGAGATTAGAAAGACCATAAAAGACCTCCCCACGCACAAAGCACCAGGCCCCGATGGCTACACTAACTACTATTATAAAAAATACATAGATCTCCTCTCCCCGCACCTTCTCTCTCTCTTTAATTCGATAACCCCAGAGATCCCTTTTCCCACTCGAACACTGGAAGCATTCATCTCCATTATACCAAAACCTGGAAAAAGCCCTGAATATGTAGAAAATTATAGACCAATCTCTCTTCTAAACACAGACCTAAAAATATATGCCAAAATTCTCACAGTAAGATTAAATACAGTATTGCCACAATTAATTGAAAAAGACCAGGTCGGATTCGTGCCAACCAGCGAAGCGAAAGACAATACGGTCCGGGTTATACAACTAATAGAATATGCTACACACAAAAATATTCCGCTCTTGGTTCTGTCGACCAACGCGGAGAAGACATTCGACCGCGTTGGTTGGCAGTTTCTGAGAGCGGTACTATGAAAAATGGGTATAGGGCAGGACTTCATAAATCGGGTGTTCGCCATGTACTCTACCCCAACAGCCAGAGTTCACATAAATGGTTCTCTCTCAGCCCCATTTCATATCACAAATGGCACACAACAGGGCTGTCCCCTTTCCCCACTGCTATTTGCTTGTGTAATAGAAATACTAGCACATAAAATTCGAAATCACCCCCGCATAGCAGGTATACAAATTCAAAACCCACACTACAAGATTATGTTATACGCCGACGATGTCTTATTCTGCATCACTAACCCCCTAACCACTATACCACATATCATCCATCAGTTAGATGTATTTAGTATTGTGTCCAACTTCCTAATTAATAAAACGAAATCGGAAATAATGAACGTTAATGTCCCGCCAACAGATATAGACCTAATCAAACATATATGCCCATTCCGCTGGCAAACAAACTCACTCAAATATCTAGGCATCCAACTAACACCATCACCAGATCAACTTTTCACACTAAATTAAAAACCGCTCCTTAAGGGGATAACTACAGATCTCTCCTCCTGGAAAAGGAAGCATATCTCCTGGCTAGGGAGGATCAACGTTATTAAAATGAACATCCTTCCGAGACTCCTTTATCTCTTTCAAACCCTACCCATTCCCCTCCCTGTAAACTATATAAACACCCTGCAATCAAACATTTTAGACTTCATTTGGTTCAACAATAGAGCGAGAATTGGTAAAAAGATAATGCTTCTCCCCATACATATAGGAGGCTTCGGGGTCCCTGATTTCCACCGGTATAGACAAGCTACCTTCCTACAGCGAATTATAGACTGGTACTCAAACCTGAATGACAAAACATGGGTACAATTAGAACACGATATGACACAAAATCAACACTTGGGCCAACTATGTTGGTCGCCAAAAGATAGAGATAGATTCTTAAAATCCACCACACAAACTATTTCAGAAACCTTCAGAGTCTGGGACAGGGTTCTGACCGAATACCCCAATATATCGTCAAAATTCTCACCTTTAACACCGTTAACACATAACAACGAATTCCGGCCTGGTCTATCAATGACAGCTAAGCTTGCAGGTACCTCTGTCAGATCCTTGCAGATTCATCACTTAGGAAACGAACAATATTCTCCTAGCATAGAAGAACTAATTTCCACAGGCTTTTCTGTCTTTAAGGACTGGCTTTTCTACAGACAGTGTCATTCATATATCACATCTCATCCACAAACCAATAATATGATCAGGTCAATGACACCTTTCGAATCTATCTGTCATAAAAGCACTCCAACCAGACACGCTCTGTCTATTACACACTCCCTCTTATCACAACAACCACATGGAGCCCTTCCATACTATATAGACAGATGGAATTCTGAATTAGGTATAGAAATTACATATACAGATGCCCTGCAAATTTTTGCCAACATAAAAAAAACCACAGTCTCCTGCAAATTTGTTGAGCTCAATTTAAAATTACTACAGAGATGGTACCTAACCCCAGAGCGGTGTAAAAAAATATATAAACTCAAATCAGCACAGTGCTGGAGATGTGGATCTGGGGAATGCCACATGTCCCACATATGGTGGCAATGCAGCAAAATAAAGCCTATTTGGAACGAGATAGCTCAAGAAACCAGTAAAATACTAGGAGTACCCACCCCCTTGGACCCCTGCTTGTGGCTCTTTAATAAGGTCCCGAGCAAACTCTCTACTCCATTAAAAAAATTATTTTATATTCTGAGCAATAGCTTTAAAATCATGATTGCGAGGAACTGGAAGTCAGATAAGATCCCCTCCCTGGCACATTGGCACTCAGAGTGTAATCGCACAATATCACTGGAGGAATATTCCTACATGAAAAATAAAAATTTAGACCTATACGCTCAGATGCTTTTTGTATGGGAAACCTACATACACTCTTATCCTAAGTAGCTTAAACAAGCCCTAGAAAAGAAAAGGTCATAGAAAAGCCCTTAGTAACGTTAGAGAAACACGTAGGTTTGGATGGTATACCTTATTGTACAATGACTCTTTCTCTTAATTCTGGTATTTATTGTAGCCGTACTTGAATCTCCCTTTCCCCCCTACCCCTTCATCCCTTTTATTCATACCTTCACAAAAGTCAGATGTAAAATGATTCAAGAGTGTAATTGATTTCATTTTGTATGTTTATTTCTATGTAAAAGCTTGAAATTTTAATAAACTTTTGAAACTTAAAAAAAAAAAAAAAAAAAAGATAATACAAAAGAACTTTTAATTTCAAATTGTACATGTATATTTTTTTCTGACGAATTTCAAAGTTAGAAAAGTTTTCCTTCCCCTATATTATGTGAGAGCAATCATCCAATCACAAAATGCATGTACTTATATACTGTGAATTCTCTCAAATGCTCAGTAGGAGTTGATGCCTCAGAAAGTGTGCATAAAGACTGTGCACGTTTAGATAATTAAAGTGAATTGGAAGGTTGGTTAAAATGGTGTGCTTTATTTAAATCATGAAAGTTTACTTTAATCTTCCTTTAACCCCTTTGCTACTGGGAATTTCAGAGAAAAACTTGCCCAAAGTACCTGCTATCATTCCATTTAAATAGAAATAGAGCCTTTGTTTATTTTTATTTACCTATGGAAAATATAGGTATTGATCTAGGCATATTTGATGTTACTATTTGGCCACCAAATATTATCATATAAACAAATAGTTAACTTTTTCACAAACTTGGGGTTTCTTACTGATATTATTTGCACACAACTACAGCAGTCATAAGACAAATGGTTGTAAAAGCTTCTGTGGGATTCCCTTTGTTCAGACATAGCAGACATGCATGGCTTTGCCATTGGTTTTTGCTAATTAGAAGGCTGCTAATTTGTCACACTTCTGACATTATCGGCAGTGAAGAGGTAAATCATTTAGATTACCCTCCCACCTGGCACTTCCCACCCTTGAACCTACCTGATCCCTTGCAAACAGCTTTTTTCCCCACCATCTTAGGTAATGGCAGTTAGTCTGCCAGTATGCAGTTTAGGGCTTTATGTGTGTGTATTTATTTTTATTTTCTGCAGTGTAGGGATCCTTTCTCACCCTTACAACTCCCTGATCCCTACAGAAAGAGCTCTCTAACCCTACCCCCTGTCCCTTTTCCATGTAATTTAGCTCTGAAATTTTCTCCAAACGGAAAAAGCACCCTGCTGACTTATAAAAGCTAACCATGCTACATGTATTTCCTTCATTTGCTTTAACAGGTACCAATTGAAAAACAATTCACTTTATGCTAACTTAAAGGGACAATGAACCCACATTTTTTCTTTCATGATTCAGATAGAGCATGCAGTTTTAAGCCACTTTCTAATTTAATACTATTATCAATTTTCTTCATTCTCTTGCTATCTTTATTTGAAAAGCAAGAATGTTAGTTTAGAAGCCAGCCCATTTTTGGTTCACAACCTGGGTTGTCCTTGCTGATTGGACAGCACCAATACACAAGTGCTGCCCATGGTACTGAACCAAAAATTGTCTGGGTCCTTAGCTTAGATACCTTATTTTTCAAATAAAGAAAGCAAGAGAACGAAGAAAAATTGAGATTAGGAGTAAATTAGAAAGTGGCTTAAAAATGCATGCTCTGTCTTAATCATGAAAGAAAAATATTGGGTTCAGTGTCCCTTTAATGAGCCTTGTTGTCTGCACAATAAACCTAAGATTGGCTCCTCCATACGAGGCAAGTGGTAGGTGGAGTTTGAATTTTGAAAAACAATTACAGCAAACAACATGTAAAATTCTTATGATTTTACTTTTATATTATTTGATAGCAAGACAACTGAAACGTCTTTTTATCCCTTTACCCATTACTGCATTAGCCCCTTAGTACCCCAACCTCAAGTAATACTAACAGTAGCCACACCCAGTATAAGTGACACCAAACATTTTTCTTTCATGATTCAGATAGAGCATACCATTTTAAACACCTTTCCAATTTACTTATCACATTTGCTTTGTTCTCGTGGTATATTTTAATGAAAAGCATACTTAGGTAGGCTCGGGAGAGCTAACTGCTGATTGCTAGCTGCACATATATGCCTCTTGTCATTGGCTTACCATTGTGTTCAGTTAGCTCCCAATAGTGTTTTGCTGCTCCTTTAATAAAGGATTCCAATGAATAAAGCAAAAATGATAATCAAAGTAAATTGGAAGGTTGTGTATGCTTTACCTAAATCATAAAAGAAAATGTCCTTTTACCTTTACCAGATACTTTAAAGTGTTTCCTACGTTAAAATATTTAAGGTATCTCCATAACCTTAAACACCCTCATAACTACATTTCCCATCACAACCTTTAAGTGTTAAACCCCCTGCTGGGGGTGGTTGCTATTGGCGTTAATTACAGTCTGGTGGCTATAGAGTTAATGAAGATAGGGTTTAATTATGGTGGTTCTTTCAGTTAAAGGACCAGTCAACACATTAGATTTGCATAGTCAACAAATGCAAGATAACAAGACAATGCAATAGTTCTTAGTCTGAACTTCAAATGAGTAGTAGATTTTTTTATAACAAATTTCAAAGTTATGTCTATTTCCACTCCGCTTGTACCATGTGATAGCAATCAGCCAATCACAAATGCATATACGTATAGTCTGTGAATTCTTGCACATGCTCAGTAGGATCCGGTGACTCAAAAATTGTAAATATAAAAGACTGCACATTTTTTTTTAATGGAAGTAAATTGGAACTTGTTTAAATTGCATGCTGTATCTGAATCATGAAAACTTAATTTAACCTGAGTGTCCCTTTAAGGAGTTATTTGTGGTAGGGGTTAATTGCAGTGGCAGTCCTAGTGGTTGCTGAGATTAATAACAGTTAATTGTGGTGGGTTATCCTAGCAAGTAATGTAATAAAAGTGTTGGCAGTTCTAACAGTTATGAGGTTAATCCAGTTGCTGATGTGTGTCTGAGGGGAAAACTGGTATCTTTTAAAGGGATAGTAAACCATTTTTCTTTCTTTCATGATTCAGATAGAGCATGCAATTTTAAGCAACTTCAACTTTCTAATTTACTCTTATTATCAATTTTTCTTCGTTCTCTTGCAATCTTTATTTAAAAAGCAAGAATGTGAAGCTTAGGAGCGGCCCATTTTAGGTTCAGCACCTGGGTTGCACTTGCTGATTCCTGATTGGTGGATAAATGTAGTCACCAATCAGTAAGCATTATCCAGGGTGCTGAACCAAAAATGGGCTGCTTAGATTCCTGCTTTTTCAAATAAATATAGCAAGACAACGAAGAAAAATCGATAATACGAGTAAATGAGAGAGTTGCTTAAAATTGCAGGCTCTATGTGAATCATGAAAGAAACATTTGCATTTAGCATCCCTTTAAGTGCTGTTAAGGTCCCATAGGGCTTGGAGTTAGGCATAAGAGTAGTGTTGGTCTGGGGTTTGTGATTAGATTTATTTGCAGTATTATTATTATTATTATCAGGTACTTGTAGAGCGCCAACAGATTCTGCAGCGCTGTAAACATAGTCGGTATACAGGATAGCTTTTGTAGGAATCAAGTGGGTAGAGGGCCCTGCCAAGAGTTTCACTGTTGCAGTCGGCTCTTATGAAGGCAATCTGCAAACAGCTGGGCTCATAGGCTTACATTCTAATGGGTTCAAGGGGAAAGCAATGGAGTTAGGAAAGGTTAGTGTTGGTTGTAAGCATCCCTGAATAGTAGAGTTTTTAGGGATCGCTTGAAGCTGTTAAAACTAGTGGAGAGTCTTGTGGAGCGAGGCAGGGAGTTCCACAAGATGGGGGCCAGTCTGGAGAAGTCCTGTAAACGGGAATGTGAGGAAGTAACAAGAGAGGAGGAGAGGATGAGATCCTGAGCTGATCGAAGGGGATGGGAGGGAGAGGATCTGGAGACAAGTTCTGAAATGTAGGGGGGAGCAGTGCAGTTGAGAGCTTTGTATTTCAGAGTGAGGATTTTGTGTTTAATCCTAGAGGCAAGAGGAAGCCAGTGAAGGGATTGGCAGAGAGGTGCAGCAGATGAAAAGCGACAAGTAAGGAAGATGAGCCTGGCTGAGGCATTCATAATGGGTTGTAAAGGAGCTATGCGGCAGCTAGGTAGACCAGAGAGGACGGAGTTGAAGTAGTCAAGGCGGGAAAGGATGAGAGAGTGGACTAAAACCTTAGTTGTATCTTGTGTAAGGAAGTGTCTAATTTTAGAGATGTTTTTAAGGTGGAAGCGGCAGACTTTAGCCAAGGACTGAATGTGAGGAGTGAAGGAAAGATCTGAGTCAAGTGAAGACATTGGGGTAAGGATGGAATTATCAACAGTTATAGAAATTTTGGAGGTGGAGACATTGGAAGAAGGGGAAAAATAAGCAGTTCAGTTTTGGCGAGATTTAGCTTAAGGTAGTGAGAGGACATCCAAGATGAGATATGTGAAAGACAGTTAGTGACACGGGTTAGTAAGGAAGGAGGTAGGTCTGGTGCAGAGAGGTAGATTTGGGTGTCATCGGCATACAAATGATATTGAAACCCATGGGACTTTATTAAGGAACCTAATGATGACGTGTAGATTGAAAAGAGAAGGGGACAGAGCCTTGAGGTACCCCAACAGAAAGTGGTAATGGGGCAGAGGATGCTCCGGAGAAGGCTACACTAAATGTATGGTTAGTCAGATAGGAAGAGAACCACAAGAGAGCTGTATCGCAGATGCCAAAGGATTGGAAGGTTTGGAGCAAAAGAGGGTGGTCAACAGTGTCAAAGGCTGCAGACAGGTCAAAGAGCAAAAGCAGAGAGAAAAGGCCTTTGGATTTTGCTGTAAGTAGGTCGTTGGTAACCTTGACAATTGCTGTCTCTGTAGAGTGATGGGGACGAAATCCAGATTGCAGTGGGTCAAGAAGAGAGTTTAGTGTAAGGAAATGGGATAGACTTGCGTATACTAACTTTTCGAGGAGCTTTGAGGCAAGAGGGAGTAGGGAAATAGGGCTGTAGTTGGATGGGGAGGTTGGATCGAGGGAAGGTTTTTTGAGGATAGGTGTGACCAGTGCATGTTTTAAAGATGAGGGAAATATACCAGTGCTGAGGGAGAGGTTGAAAATGTGTGTGAGTATGGGGGTGAGGGTAGAAGAGAGGGAGGGGAGTAGCTGTGAGGGGATGGGGTCGAGGGGACAGGTAGTGAGGTGGGAGGACAGTATAAGGGCAGAAACTTCATCCTCGTTAACAGGGGCAAAAGAGCTGCATTTTTGGATATTTGGGTTTTGGATGATTGTGAGATTTTGAGGGGGTGGGAGATTGGTAGTATATTGAGAGCATATTTCACTTCTAATGAAGTTAATTTTGTTATTGAAGTTGCTGGCAAAATCTTGGGCTGAGAGAGAGGTTGTATTGGAAGGTTGGAGAAGAGTATTGAACGTGGAGAACATACGTTTTGGGTTAGAGGAAAGAGTAGAGATGAGATTAGAGAAGTCCCCCTTTTGTTATACAGTATGGACCCCATTTATTAAAAACAGTTCATTAATTGCTTAAGAAGTCAAGGTACTTGTCAATCATCCCGGTTGCACCTGACCAGGATGATGAAACCTGAAACCCCCCAAAAAATCTTAAATGATTCAGATAGAATATACAATTTTTAACAACTTTCTATGTATGTACCTCTTGTGATTGGCTTACTGATGTGTTCAGTTAGTTCTAGGGTTGCACCACAGCCACATTTTCCCTGAAGCTTATGAGTTACACATGCTACAGGGTGTGCAGGGAGCAATATGAACAGAGTTGTCTAGCATGTGCAACTCATTAGTGCCTAGGAAAACATGGCTAAGGTGGCAACCCAAGGTAGATCCTAATAGTGCATTGCTGCTACTTCAAGAAAGGATACCAAGAGAATAAAGCAAAATTGATAGTAGAACTAAACAGTAAAGTTGTTTACAAATATATGCTCTATCTGAATCAAAAAAGAAAATGTTTGGGTTTCATGTTTAACTAGAGTTTCTCGATCACTCAGGCACCAAAGCTGCACCTGCAGCTTCGTAAATGAAGCCCAAGAATATTACCTATGTAAAATAGGAACCAATGTGATAGCAAGTTTGGTGATAAACTACAAGGTAAAAACACAAGGGCGCCTCATGGTGTAGACTGTGTGATTTATGAAACAGATAATAAAATCCCAAATGGGTCACTCACAAGTAAGGTGGCACTGTATAGGTGGAAAAGGGCAGGCTGTCGCAGCCACCATCTGGCTGATGCTCCGGTAACAACATCTAGGGGAATTGCTCCTAAGGCACAGCTGTTTGACAACAGCTATGAGATTGGGACACATTTGCAGTGTAGTTTGTGGAAAGTGTTTTGCCTGTGGCTGGATTTTGGAGACTCTCGTACCTAAGGATGAATTCCCCTGGAGGTTGTTGCCGGGAGCATCAGCCAGCTGGTGGCTGTGACATCTATGGAATAAGATTACTGTCAAAAAAGCAAGCGTGTGTGATTCTTTATTATTGAACATAAATAGTGACCTACGAATACAAATCTAAATGTTCAAATACAATTATTTTTATTTTTTGGGGAAATACAATTTTTTTTTTAGAATACAAATCTTTAATTACAAGTACAATTCAATTTTTTTATACTAATAGTTATTAAAGATCTGTAAGGATATTGCTTTTGAATCATGTTTACGAGCTGGGCCTGGTTTTCTGGGAGACAGGGGGGGGAATTCCCTCCTTTTCTTTTCTTTTTTTTTTTTCCCTCTGGTGTTTATGTAAGAATGAACCATGTCAAAATTTAGAAGTATGATTACGATATGGAGCGGATGATTATGTTAGTTATAGTCATGTAATCAAACACAGTGTAAAGTCTTTCTTGCAGATTTTCTTACCTTAGTAATATTGGAATATTGTTTGTAGGGTATTGTAATATATGGTTGTTATGTTTTTTTTTTTTTTTTTTTTATTATTATTAGGGATATTATTTAAATCTGGGATGATCCTTGTTGATAAATCATGTTTTAGTTATTATGTTAACGGTAACAACCAAGGTATCTGTGTTCCTTTTTTTTTTTGTGTCTTATATGAATATGTTTCATTTCTTTTTTTGTTATGTTAAAAAATTCAATAAAAACATATTTAAAAAAAAACAAAAACAAAAAAAACAATTCAATTTTTTTGGAAGCACACTTTGTTTTTTTTGGAATTGTTTTTTAGGCATTGTATTTCAACTGAGTTCACAGCTTCTAGGCATGCTCCAGGAGATAATCCCTATGCAACAAGAAATAAACCTAACACCCATCAAGTCGTGCTAACCCGACATGAAATATGAATATTTCACATTACAATGTTCTTCACATTGAACAATATGTTCTATTTATTCTTAAATACATCTCTCTCTCTCTCTCTCTCTCTCTCTCTCTCTCTCTCTCTCTCTCTCTCTCTCTCTCTCTCTCTCTCTCTCTCTTTCTTTCTTTCTTTCTCTCTTTTTTTCTCTCTCTCTTTCTCTCTGTCTGTAATAATCAAAATGTGCACATGATGGCAGTTATTTTTTTATGTACAGTATAATGTTTTAACTGCAATAATAAGATTATCCACATGATGGCAGTATTATAAAACAGGATGTGAATTTTGAATGCTTGTGAAAGTTCAAAAGGAAAAAAATCTGTATGTATGCATAATTATCTATCTATGGTAGATTTGAAGCATTTTTAACAAACCTATGACCCTGATGTTATAAATAAAGGTACATATTAAAAGTAATGGAATTATTTTGTACAATTTGCTGTTGGATGTGGGAGGTCCAGAGCTCTGTGCCCCATGTTTATTCAGAGTGCTGGTTTTTTTTTAGTTTAAACTTTAAAATAATAGCAATCTAGGAACCCTCAAGGAGAATGGCCCCTGAACAGCAATATGTACCCAGGCACCCTTGGGTAAGTGGCCACTAATAGGTGTCCAGGCACCACAGGAAAGTGGCCACTGCTTGCCAATAGGTTACCAGTCACCCCAGGAATGTGGCCCCTGCTCATCAATAGGCACCCAGGCACCCCAGGAAAGTGGCCACTGCTTGTCTATGGCAACCTAGGAACCATTAAAGAAAGTGGCACATGCTCGCCAATATGTGTTCAGACACTCTGGGTAAGTGGCCCCTGCTCACCAATAGGCACCCAAGCACTCTGGGAATATGGGCCCAGCTTGTAAATAGGTGCCCAGGTTTCCCAGGAAAGTGGGCCCATCTCTCCAATAGCCACTTAGGAACCATCAAGGAAAGTGATCCCTGTTATCCAATGAGTGCCTAAGCATTCTAGGAAAGTGGCTAGAAGGGGGCACATTCCCATGGGGCCTGTGCACCACTTGGCGATGAGGGGACATAGGCAGCTATTGGCAAGCAGGTGCTACTTTTCCAGAGTGCCTGGGTGTGTTTTAACAGCAGGGGTGCCTGGAAGCCTATTGGAAAGCAGTGGCCACTTTTCCAGGGTGCCTGGAAGTCTATTGGCTAGCAGGGACACTTTCTTGTGTGAGCTGTGTGACTATAAGCGAGCAAATGCCACTTATCTTTCTCAGGGTGCCTGTGCACCTACTAGGCAAGCAGAGGCTACATTCCTCGTGTGTCTGGACAACTATTGGCTAGCAGAAGCCCCTTTCCTGGGTTGCCTGGGTATCTTTTGTTGAGCAGGGGCCAAATTCCTGGGATTCCTGGGCACCAATTTGTTAGCAGGGGCCACTTTCCCAAGGTGCTTTGATGTTTTTTGGTGAGCAGGGGCCAATTTCCTGGGGTTCCTGGGAGCCTATTTGCAAGCAAGGACCACTTTCTTAGGGTGCCTGTGTGCCTTTTGAGGAGCATGATCCACTTTCCTGACCTGGGAGCCTTTTGGAAAGCCACTTTCCCAGGGTGCTTGGGTGTGTTTTGGTGAGCAAGGGCCACTCTCCTGAAACCTGTGAGCCTATTAGTTAGCAGGGGCCACTTTGTCTGGGTGCCTGTGCTCCTATTGGGTGAGCAGAGGCCACTTTCCAATGGTGTCTGACCACCTATTGGTTAGGAGGGGCTAATTTCCCTGGGTACCTGGTTGCCTAATGGTGAGAAGGGGCCACTTTCCCATGGTGCTTGGGTGCTTGTCCACTTATCAATGAGCAGGAAACCTATTGGCTAACAGGGGCCACTTTCCTGGAATGCCAGGGGGTATTAGTGGATTAGTTATTGTGCTACCGGCATAGGCAGATAGGTGTATTCGTCCCATTCCTTGAAGTACCTTGAAAAAGGCACAAACGATGGTGCAGTACGTCTCACACAAAACCTGCCACAAAAGGAATGGAATTCAACGGAATAGAAATCTTCAATGATTTTAATAAAACGTTTAAAAACAATTTACAGCTATAGAGCAGGTTTTATGTTTGTTTATGTTTGTGCTTTTTTTTCTAGGTACTTTGAGGAGTTTCCCATGGTGCTTTGGTGCCTGTACACTTATTGGCAAACAGGTACCACTTTTTTTGGGTGCCTCGGAGTCTATTGATGAGCAGGGAGCTCTTTCCTGGGGTGCCTATTAGTAAGCAGGGACTTCTTTCCTGGGTTGCCTGGTGCCTATTGGTAAGCAGGGACCAATTTTCCCAGGGTGCCTGATACCTATAGGAAAACAGAATCCACATTCCTGCGGTGCCAGGGTACCTGATGGTGAGCAGAGGCCAATTTCTTAGGGAGCTTGGGTGTGTTTTGACAAGAAGGGACCGATTTCCTTGTGTGCCTCTAAACCCTTTTAGTGACAAGGGGCCACTTTTGCAGAGTGCCTGGGAAACTGTAGGTTTGCATAGCCTTTCCCAGATTCCTCTGCTCCTGTGCAAAATCTGGTAGTTCAGGTTTTCTGTGTGGGATGTACAGAATTTGTAACTCATAATGGCACAGTGGAGGATGCTTTTTCCACATCTTTTTTACTCAACATATTATAAATAGAGAGTGGTTTAATTGCCCTAGACAAAGTTTCACTCAGCACCATTTAGAAATCTATCACGTGTGAAATTTGTATTACTGGATAAGAACATTGCAATAAAGGGGCTTTGATATAAGAATTTCACTCACAATTATGTGTGAAAAGACTTTGCAATGTATTTTTATTATTTAATTCCACTTTCTTTCATGTAATTGGCAAGAGTCCATGAGCTAGTGACATATGGGATATACAATCCTACCAGGAGGGGCAAAGTTTCCCAAACCTCAAAATGCCTATAAATACACCCCTCACCACACCCACAATTCAGTTTTACAAACTTTGCCTCCTATGGAGGTGGTGAAGTAAGTTTGTGCTAAGATTTCTACGTTGATATGGGCTTCTCAGCATTGTTGAAGCCCGATTCCTCTCAGAGTACAGCGAATGTCAGAGGGACGTGAAGGGAGTATCACTTTTTTGAATACGATGATAACGGGAGTCTATTTCATAGGTTCTCTGTTATCGGTCGTAGAGATTCATCTCCTACCTCCCTTTTCAGATCGACGATATACTCTCAATTTACCATTACCTCTACTAATAACTGTTTTAGTACTGGTTTGGCTATCTGCTATATGTGGATGGGTGTCTTTTGGTAAGTATGTTTTTATTACTTAAGACACTCTCAGCTATGGTTTGGCACTTTATGCAATTATATAAAGTTCTAAATATATGTATTGTACTTATATTTGCCATGAGTCAGGTTCATGTATTTCCTTCTGCAGACTGTCAGTTTCATATTTGGGAATGTAAACACTTTAAGAAATTTATTTCTTACCTGGGGTTTAGTCTTTTTTTCAATTTGACTACTTTTTGCAATTGCGGGTGTTAGGCCCGCGGGTGCGTCAAATGCTAGACTTTATTGCGTCATTTTTGGCGCCAACTTTTTTTGGTGCGAAAAAATACGTTTATGACGCAATTTCGTCATTTCCGGCGTCATACGTGATGCTGAGACCTTTCACACGGCGGCGTCATTAGTGACGCAAGTGTGTCATTTCCGGTCATTTTTGGTGCCAAAAAAGTTTACGTTACGTTGTGCGTCATACTTGGCGCCAAATTTTTTTCATTATTTCAATACCCCATTGATGTTTGCCTCCTGCTTTCTTCTCTATCAAGAGGCCTATGCTTTTGCATTTTTTCCCATTCCTGAAACTGTCATTTAAGGAAATAGATAATTTTGCTTTATATGTTGTTTTTTCTCTTACATTGAGCAAGATGTCCCAATCTGATCCTGTCTCTGAAGTTTCTGCTGGAACATTGCTGCCTGACATCGGTTCTACCAAAGCTAAGTGCATTTGTTGTAAAATTGTAGAAATTATTCCACCGAATGTCATTTGTAATAGTTGTCATGATAAACTTTTACATGCAGATAGTGTTTCTATCAGTAATAGTACATTGCCAGTTGCAGTTCCTTCAACTTCTAATGTGCATGATATACCTGTAAATTTTAAAGAATTTGTTTCTGATTCTATTATGAAGGCTTTGTCTGCATTTCCACCTTCTAATAAACGTAAAAGGTCTTTTAAAACTTCTCATTTAGCTGATGAAATTTCAAATGACCAACAACATAATAATTCATCCTCTTCTGATGAGGATCTATCTGAAACAGAAGATCCTTCCTCAGATATTGACACTAACAAATCTACTTATTTATTTAAAATAGAGTATATGCGTTCTTTATTAAAAGAAGTGTTAATTACTTTGGATATTGAGGTAACCAGTCCTATTGACGTTCAGTCTAATAAACATTTAAATGCTGTTTTTAAACCTCCTGTCGTTTCCCCAGGTGTTTTTCCCATTCCTGAGGCTATTTCTGATATGATTTCTAGGGAATGGAATAAGCCAGGTTATTCCTTCTTCAAGGTTTAAGAGATTGTATACTTTACCAGCAAAATCTATAGAGTTTTGGGAAAAGATCCCCAAAGTTGATGGGGCTATTTCTACTCTTGCAAAACGTACCACTATTCCTATGGAAGATAGCACTTCCTTTAAGGATCCTTTAGATAGGAAGCTTGAATCTTATCTAAGGAAGGCCTATTTATATTCAGGTCATCTTCTCAGACCTGCTATTTCTTTGGGTGATGTTGCGGCTGCATCAACTTTCTGGTTGGAAAATTTAGCGCAACATGAATTGGATTCTGACATATCTAGCATTGTTCGCTTACTGCAACATGCTAATCATTTTATTTGTGATGCCATTTTTGATATTATCAAAATTGATGTTAGATCCATGTCTTTAGCTGTATTAGCTAGAAGAGCTTTGTGGCTTAAATCTTGGAATGCTGATATGACATCTAAATCTAGATTACTATCTCTTTCTTTCCAAGGTAATAATTTATTTGGTTCTCAGTTGGATTCTATTATTTCAACTATCACTGGAGGAAAAGGAGTTTTTTTGCCTCAGGATAAAAAAACCTAAGGGTAAATCTAAGGCTTCTAACCGTTTTCGTTCCTTTCGTCAGAATTAAGGAACAAAAACTCAATCCTCCTCCCAAGGAATCTGCTTCCAGTTGGAAGCCTTCCTCAAATTGGAATAAATCCAAGCCATTTAGGAAACCAAAGTCTGCCCCTAAGTCCGCATGAAGGTGCGGCCCTCATTCCAGCTCAGCTGGTAGGGGACAGATTAAGGTTTTTCAAGGATTTTTGGATAAAATCTGTCCAAAATCATTGGATTCAGAGCATTGTCTCTCAAGGGTATCGAATAGGATTCAAAGTAAGACCTCCTGTGAGAAGATTTTTTCTCTCACACATTCCTGTAAATCCAGTAAAAGCTCAGGCTTTTCTGAAGTGTGTTTCAGATCTGGAGTCTTCAGGGGTAATCATGCCAGTTCCTCCTCAGGAACAAGGTTTGGGGTTTTATTCAAACCTATTCATTGTACCAAAGAAAGAAAATTTGTTCAGACCAGTTCTGGATCTGAAAATTTTGAATCGTTTTGTAAGAGTACCAACTTTCAAGATGGTGACTATAAGGACTATTCTGCCTTTTGTTCAGCAAGGACATTATATGTCCACAATAGACTTGCAGGATGCATACCTTCCTATTCCGATTCATCCAGAACACTATCAGTTTCTGAGATTCTCTTTTCTAGACAAGCATTACCAATTTTTATGCTCTTCCATTTGGCCTAGCAACAGCTCCAAGAATCTTTTCAAAGGTTCTGGGTGCCCTACTATCTGTAATCAGAGAACAGGGTATTGCGGTGTTTCCTTATTTGGACGATATCTTGGTACTAGCTCAGTCTTTACATACTGCAGAATCTCACACGAATCAACTAGTGTTGTTTCTTCGGAAACATGGTTGGAGGATCAATTTACCAAAAAGTTTCTTGATTCCTCAGACAAGGGTCACCTTTTTAGGCTTCCAGATAGATTCAGTGTCCATGACTCTGTCTCTAACAGACAAGAGACGTTTAAAATTGGTCGCAGCATGTCGGCTCCTTCAGTCTCAGTCATTTCCTTCAGTGGCTATGTGCATGGAAGTTTTAGGTCTCATGACTGCAGCATCGGACGCAATCCCCTTTGCTCCAATGCACTTATATTATGTCTATATATGTGTACATATATACACATATAAATACATATATGAATACATATATACACATTTAAATACATATATGAATATATATACACATATGAATACATATATGAATACATATATACACATATAAATACATATATGAATACATATATACACATATAAATACATATATGAATACATATATACACATATAAATACATATGAATTCATATATACACATATAAATACATATTTGAATACATATATACACATATAAATACATACATGAATACATATATACACATATAAATACATATTTGAATACATATATACACATATAAATACATACATGAATACATATATACACATATAAATACATATATGAATACATATATACACATATAAATACATATATGAATACATATATACACATATAAATACATATATGAATACATATATACACATATAAATACATATTTGAATATGTATTTGTATCTGTGAATATATGAATATTTTGCGTTATGAGGGGTGCGGTACTAACTTGCAAGTTATTGTCACCGCTCACTTACCTACAGCGCTGGTATTACAGGTTTTTATAAACCCGGCATTAAAAGACAAGAAGTGAGCGTGGAGCAAACTTGTGCTCCATACCGCACTCCAATACCAGCGCTGCTTAAGTCAGCGGTGAGCTGGATGTACGTGCTCATGCACGATTTCCCCATAGACATCAATGGGGAGAGCCGGCTGAAAAAAAATCTAACACCTGCAATAAAGCAGCGTAAAGCTCCGTAACGCAGCCCCATTGATTCCTATGGGGAAACTAAATTTATGTTTACACCTAACATACTAACATGAACCCAGAGTCTAAACACCCCTAATCTTACACTTATTAACCCCTAATTGTCCATCCCTAACATCGCCGCCACCTACCTACATTAACCCCTAATCTGCCGCCCCCAACGTTGCTGCCACTATACTAAATTTATCAACCCCTAAGTATAACCCTAACCCTAACACCCCCTAACTTAAATATAATTAAAATAAATCTAAATAAAACCTAATATTAATAACTAAATAATTCCTATTTAAAACTAAATACCTATAAAATAAACCCTAAGCTAGCTACAATATAACTAATAGTTACATTGTAGATAGCTTAGGGTTTATTTTTATTTTACAGGCAAGTTTGTATTTATTTTAACTTGTTAGAATAGTTACTAAATAGTTATTAACTATTTAATAACTACCTAGCTAAAATAAATACAAATTTACCTGTAAAATAAAACCTAACCTGTCTTACACTAACACCTAACCTTACCCTACAATTAAATAAATTACCTAAATTAAATACAATTAACTAAATTCAATACAATTACCTAACTTACAAAAAAAACACACTAAATTACACAAAATAAAAAACAAAAACAAGATATTTAAACTAATTACACCTAATCTAATAGCACTATCAAAATAAAAAAAGCCCACCCAAAATAAAAAACCCTAGCCTAAAATAAACTACCAATAGCCCTTAAAAGGGCCTTTTGCGGGGCGTTGCCCCAAAGAAATCAGCTCTTTTACCTGTAAAAAAAATACAAACAACCACCCCAACAGTAAAACCCACCACCCACACAACCAACCCCCCAAATAAAACCCTAACTAAAAAACCTAAGCTCCCCATTGCCCTGAAAAGGGCATTTGGGTGGGCATTGCCCTTTAAAGGGCATTTAGCTCTTTTGCAGCCCAAACCTTTTTGGCCTCCCAGGACAAGCTTGTAATACCGGCGCTATGGAAGTACCATTTAAAAAAGACTTTACGAAATTTGCGTAAGTTGATTTGCATTATGGCCAAAAGAGTGTGCGGTTCCCCTAAACCTGCAAGACTCGTAATAGGAGCGGTAGTGAAAAAGCAGCGCTATAACCTGATAACGTTGCTTTTCATCATATCGTAAAACTCGTAATCTAGCCGAATGTGTTTTAGAAAGATTAATTTTTTTAGTATAAAAGGTATTTAGTAGTTTAACCTCTTACGTACCCTGTACGACGCTGATCGTTATGCTCTTAAGGATCAGCAATGTACCTTGTGCGTCGCTGCAGTCCTGGGCTTCTCTCTGCCGCGATCTCGCTCAAAATAGCGAGATTGTTCTATTTCTGCATGCCCCACGAGTGTTGCACTGCAGAAATAGATTTGCAGAGTTACCGATGTAGAGAGGGCCACTCTGTGGCCCTCTCTGCATCGGACAGCAGTGGTGTCGATCGTTGGTGGGTGGGAGCATAAGGAGGGAGGCGGGTGGGCAGCCCATCGCTGGAGGGGGAGGGAGACGGGCGGGAACGCTACCCCACGCTACACAGATAGGGGGGAAAAAAAGCCGGGAACTGAGTACGAAGGAGGGAGGATGGAGGAATGGCCAATAGGGGGTTCCTATGTGGGATCCATTGTGGGAAAGGGATCTGGGACGGGGAAGGGGGGTAGGGTTATGAAAGGGGGCAGCTACACTACAGAAAAAATATATATATTTTTTTTAAATATGCATAAATTGAGATAAACTGGGTACTTGCAGACAGCTGCCAGTACCTAAGATGGCGGCAAATGGGTAGTGGGGGGAGAGATAGAGAGCTGCTTGGGGGGATCAGGGAGGTTGGGGGCAAAAAGGGGATCCTACACTGCAAAAAATATAAAAAAATAAATAAAATATATATATATATATATATATATATATATATATATATATATATATATATATATATATATATAAAAAGCAGTCTTTTATTTTAGTACTGGCCGACTTTCTGCCAGTACTTAAGATGGAGTGACAATTGTGGGATGGGGGATTGAAGAGAGCTGTTTGAGAGGGGTCAAGGAGAGATCAGGGGGAGGGATGTGTCAGGTGGGAGGCTGATCTCTACACTAAAGCTAAAATTGACCCGGCAAGCTACCTAATTAACCCCTTCACTGCTGGTCATAATACAAGTGTTGTGTGCAGCAGCATTTAGTGGCCTTCTAATAACAAATGCCGAAGCCATATATGTCTGCTATTTCTGAACAAAGGGGACCACAGAGAATAATTTACAACCATTTGTGCCATGATTGCAAAAGCTGTTTGTAAATAATTTCAGTGAGAAACCTAAAATTGTGAAAAAGTGAACGTTTTTTTAATTTGATCGCATTTAGCGGTGAAATGGTGGCATGAAATATACCAAGATGGGCCTAGATCAATACTTTGGGTTGTCTACTAAAAAAAAATCTATAGTTTTTATAGTTAAATATAAAAAAGGCTCTATTTATGTTTAAATGTAATGATGGCAAAAAATGCCAAAATTGCTCTGGTCTTTTGGGGAAGTTTTTTCTGAAGTGCCTGGTCATTAAGGGGTTAACATAACTTGCTACAGAAACTTAATCCAGTCACAACCGGTTATTAGCAGCCACATTCAGTCACAGACAGTTATATGCTAATAAAATGCTGCACCTTGCTATTGTGATGTAATAATAACCAAAGGTATATAAAGAGCTGCCAACACAATTCAAATGGGCTAACATGGATTTCATCTGATGGCTGAGATGTGCTGGTGGTGGCTGCTGGCTGGGTCAACCACCCTATGGATTATCAGGGGAACATCTCAGGGTAAGGCTCTGTAACATTATATGCACATCAGACTCATAACCCTGAAACTTCTCTGTCGGCCCCATACCCACATCAGACACCTGACCCTGCAACTGCTCTGTCACACCCATACCTGCACAGACATGACCAGGGAACATATTGTCAGTTAATTTAGTGAAATAATTGCAGTAATTCATTAATAGTCTCAGTAACAGGCTGCTGTGCTTGGCACTTTATATTAAAAGGACATAAAACAAGTTGGGATAGAGACAAAATATAATAATATGTACTTTAATTAAATAATTAACCCTTTCTTTTTAGTTTCTGAATTGTAAAGCTCTAACTCCCCCCACACATTTCCTTCTATGGCTGTATCTATATTTATTGTTGTTTTGGTAGGGATTATAGGGATTATCTGCTGGAGCATGTGGAGTTGGCTTCTCCTGGCAGTTTAGCTATGTAATTCATTTTGCTTATTTTTGAAAATGTATTTTAACTTGCCAGCAATTTTTTAACAATTTGTTTTAATGCAATCTATTTTTAACCCCTTAAGGACTGGGTATTTCAGACAAAAACTTCCCCAAAAGACCAGGTCATCTTTAGCATTTTTGCCATCACTACATTTAAACAGAAATAGAGCCTTTTTATATATTTACCTATCAAAACTATATTTTTTTTAGTAGACAACCGAAAGTATTGATCTAGGCCCATTTTGGTATATTTCATGCCACCATTTCACAGCCAAATGTGATCAAATAAAAAAAACAGTTAATTTTTTCAAAATTTTAGGTTTTTCACTGAAATTATTTACAAACAGATTGTGCAATCATGGCATAAATGGTTGTAAATGCTTCTCAGGGATCCCCTTTGTTCAGAAATAGCAGATATATATGGCTTTGGCATTGCTTTTTGGTAATTAGAAGGCCGCTACATGCCACTTTGCACCACACTTGTATTATTTCCAGCAGTGAAGGGGTTTATTAGGTTTATTGTAGGGTTAATGTTAGCTTTATTGTAGAGATCAGCCTCCCACATGACACATCCCACCCCCTGATCCCTCCCTGACCCCTCCCAAACAGATCTCTTCCATACCCCACCCCACTATTGTCACCCCCATCTAAAGTACTGGCAGGAAGTCTACCAGTACTAAAATAAAAGGCTTTTCTTCCATGTAATTGGCAAGAGTCCATGAGCTAGTGACGTATGGGATATACAATCCTACCAGGAGGGGCAAAGTTTCCCAAACCTCAAAATGCCTATAAATACACCCCTCACCACACCCACAATTCAGTTTTACAAACTTTGCCTCCTATGGAGGTGGTGAAGTAAGTTTGTACTAAGATTTTTACGTTGACATGCGCTTCTCAGCATTTTGAAGCCCGATTCCTCTCAGAGTACAGCGAATGTCAGAGGGACATGGAGAGTATCACGTATTGAATGCAATGATTTTCTTAACGGGGGTCTTTTTCATAGGTTCTCTGTTATCAGTCATAGAGATTCATCTCCTACCTCCCTTTTTAGATTGACGATATACTCTCATATACCATTACCTCTACTGATAACTGTTTCAGTACTGGTTTGGCTATCTGCTATATGTGTATGGGTGTCTTTTGGTAAGTATGTTTTTATTACTTAAGACACCTCAGCTATAGTTTTGCCCTTTATGCATTTATATAAAGTTCTAAATATATGTATTGCACTTATATTTGCCATGAGTCAGGTTCATGTATTTCCTTTTGCAGACTGTCAGTTTCATATTTGGGGAAAGTTAATATTTTTCTTACCTGGGGTTTAGTCTTTTTTCATTTAACTACTTGTTTCATATTGCGGGCTGACTTAGGCTTGCGGGTGCGCCAAATGCTACACTTTATTGCGTCATTCTTGGCGCGAGAATTTTTTGGCGCGAAAGGCACGTCCGTTGACGCAAGTTCATCATTTCCGGCATCATAATTGACATATAGGTTCACAAAGGGTTGCGTCATTAGTGACGCAAGTGTGTCATTTCCGGACATGGTTGACGCCAAAAAAAAATTCAGTTACGTTGTGCGTCATACTTGGCGCTAAATCTTTTCATTATTTATTTGCCCCATTGCTTTTGGCTCTTGCCTTTTTCTATGTCAGAGGGCTATGCTATTTGCATTTTTTCCCATTCCTGAAACTGTCATATAAGGAAATTGACAAATTTTGCTTTATATGTTGTTTTTTATTTTACATTTTGTCTCAATCTGATCCTGCCTCAGAAGTGTCTGTTGGAACTTTGCTGCCTGATGTCAGTTCTACTAAAGCTAAGTGCATTATATTTCCGAATGTCATTGTATTAGTTATCATGATAAACTTTTTACATGCAGATATTGTGTCCATCAGTTAATAGTACATTTACTGTTGTTGTTTCTTCAACTTTTAATGTACATGTTATACCTATGAAATTTAAAGAATGTGTTACTGATTCTATTCAGAAGGCTTTGTCTGCTATTCTGCCTTCTAATTAATATAAAGGTCTTTTAAAATTTCTCATAAGGTTGATGAAATTTCAAATGACCGACAACATAATTAATTATCCTCTTCTGATGAGGATCTATCTGATTCAGAAGATCTTTCCTCAGATATTGACACTAACAAATCTTCTTATTCATTTAAAATGAAGTATTTTCGTTCTTTGTTAAAGAAGTGTTGATTATTTTGGATATCATGGAAACTAGTCCTCTTGTTATTTGAACTAGTAAATTCTGTTTTTAAACCGCCTGTGGTTACTCCAGAGGTTTTTTTCCGTTCCTGATGCTATTTCTCTTATGATTTCTAAGGAATGGAATTAGCCGGATACTTATTTTATTCCTTCTTTAAGGTTTAAAAATTGTATCCTTTTACCAGCAATTTCTATATTGTTTTGGGAAAAGATTCTCAACTTGATGTGGCTATTTCTACTCTTGCTGAACGTACCTCTATTCCTATGGAAGATAGTACTTAAGATCTTTTAGATAGGAAACTTGAATCTTATCTAAGGAAAGCTTATTTAGATTCAGGTCATCTCAGGCCTACATTTTCTTTGGCTGATGTTGCAGCTGCATCAACTTTTTTGTTGGAGATTTAGCGCAACAAGAATTGGATTCTGATTTATCTAGTATTGTTCGCTTTCTGCAACATACTAATCAGTTCTGATGCCATTTTTTTGATATCATCAAGATTGATGTTAGATCTATGTCTTTAGCTATTTTTAGCTACAAGAGTTTTGAGGCTTAAATCTTGGAATGCTGATATGACTTTTTAAGTCTAGATTGCTGTCTCTTTCTTTCCAAGGTAATAAGAGACCTAAGGGTAAATATTAAGCTTCTAAATCGTTTTCATTCTTTTTTTCAAATAAGGAACAAAAACCTAATACTTCCCTATGGAATCTGTTTCCAATTGGAAACCTTCATTAAATGGAATAAATCCAACCCATTTAAGAAACCAAAATGCCAGCCCCTAAGTCTGCATGAAGGTGCAACTCTCATTCCAGCTCAGCTGGTAGGGGGCAGATTAAGGTTTTTTTCAAGAATGTTTTGGATAAATTCGGTCCAAATCAATGGTTTCAGAGTATTGTCTCTCAGGGGTTTCGAATAAGATTCTGAGTAAATTCTCCTGTGACAAGATTTTTTTTCCTCTAACCCATCCCAGCAAATCCAGGTAAAGCTCAGGCTTTCCTGAAGTGTGTTTCAGACCTGAAGTTTCAGGGGTAGTCATGCCAGTTCCTTTTCAGGGACAAGGTCTGGGGTTTTATTCAAAACTATTCATTGTCTCAAAGAAGTACATTTCATTCAGACCAATTCTGGATCTGAAAATTTTGAATCGTTATGTAAGAGTACCAATTTTCAAATGGTGACTTTAAGGACCGTTCTGCCTTTTATTCAGCAAGGACATTTTAGGTCCATAATGGATTGCAGGATGTATACCTTCATATTCCGATTCATTCAGATCATTATCAGTTCCTGAGATTCTCTTTTCTAGACAAGCATTACCAATTTGTTGCTTTTCCATTTTGGACTAGCAACCGCTCAAATAATCTTTGTTAAAGGTTCTTGGTGCCCTGCTTTATGAAAATCAGAGAGCAGGGGATTGCAGTGTTTCCTTATTTGGACGATATCTTGGTACTAGCTCAGTCCTTTCGTTCTGCAGAATCTCACACTAATCAACTAGTGTTGTTTCTTCGGAAACATGGTTGGAGGATCAATTTTCCAAAAAAAGTTTATTGATTCCTCAGACAAGGGTCACCTTTTTTAGGTTTCCAGATAGATTCAGTGTCCATCACTCTGTCTCTAACAGACAAGAGACATTTGAAAGTGGTTGCAGCCTGTCGGCACCCTCAGTCTCAGTCATTCCCTTCAGTAGTTATGTGCATGGAAAATTTAGGTCTCATGACTGCAGTATTGGATGCAATTCCCTTTACTCATTCTCAGATGAGACCTCTCCAGCTGTGTTTGCTGAATCCATTTTGCAGGGATTATACTAAGATATCACAATTAATATCCTTAAATCCCAATGTTTTGACACTCTCTAACATGGTGGTAAATCACCAGCGTTTAGTTCAAGGGGCTTCTTTGTTCGGCTAACCTGGACTGCGATATCTACAGATGCAAGTTTTTCAGTTTGGGAGCTGTTTGGGGATCTCTGACAGCACAAGGGGTTTGGAAATCTCAAGAGGCGAGATTACCAATCAATATTTTAGATCTCTAAGCAATTCTCAGAGCTCTTCAGTTTTGGCCTTTGTTGAAGAGAGAACTGATCATTTATTTTCAAACAGACAGTATTACATACAGTGGCATTTGTCAATCAGCAGGGTGGGACTCACAGTCCACAAGCTATGAAGAAGTATTTCAGATACTTGCTTCGGCGGAATCCAGCTCCTGTCTAATTTCTGCAGTGCATTTCCCAGGTATAGACATTGGGAGGCGGATTATCTCAGACGTCAGACTTTACATCCTGGGGAGTGGTTCCTCCATCCAGATGTGTTTTCTCAGATTGTTCAGATATGGGGTCTTCTACAGATAGATCTGATGGCCGGTCCAGGGATTTTCAGACGTAAGCAGTGGGGGCGCTGACACTTCCTTGGTGTTATCAACCTGCTTATATTTTCCCGCCTCTAGTTCTTCTTCCAAGAGTGATCTCCAGAATCATTATGGAACAATCGTCTGTGTTGCTGGTGGCTCCAGCATGGCCTCACAGATTTTGGTATGCGGGTCTTGTTCGGATTTCCAGCCGCCAACCTTGGCTACTTCCGTTAATGCCAGACCTACTGTCTCAAGTTCCGTTTTTCCATCAGATTTTCAAATCATTAAATTTGAAGGTATGGGAATTGATCGCTTAGTGCTAAGTCATAGAGGTTTCTCTGACTCAGTGATTAATACTATGTTACAAGCTCTTAAATCTGTTTCTTGAAAGATTTATTATCGAGTTTGGAAGACTTACATTTCATGGTGTTCTCATAAATTCTCTTGGCATTCTTTTAGAGTGCAAGAATTTTACAGTTTCTTCAGGATGGTTTGGATAAGGTTTTGTCTGCAAGTTCCTTGAAGGGACAAATCTCTGCTCTTTCTGTTTTATTTCACAGAAAGATTGCTAACTTCCTGATATTCACTGTTTTGTACAGGCTTTAGTACATATTTAAGCCTGTCATTAAATCAATCTCTCCTCCTTGGAGTCTAAATTAGGTTTGGAGGGCTTTGCAGGCTCCTCCATGTTGAGCCTATGCATTCTTTGGACATTTAACTACTTTCTTGGAAAGTATTGTTCCTTTTGGCCATCTCTTCTGCTAGAAGAGTTTCTGAGCTATCTGCTCTTTCTTATGAATCTCCTTTTCTGATTTTTCATCAGGATAAGGCGGTTTTGCGGACTTCATTTAAATTTTTTTCCTAAGGTTGTGAATTTTAAAAACATTAGTAGAGAAATTGTTGTCCCTTCCTCGTGTCCTAATCCTAAGAATTCTTTGGAAAGATTCTTACATTCTTTGGATGTGGTGAGAGCTTTGAAATATTATATTGAAGCTACTAAAGATTTCAGGAAGACTTCTAGTCTATTTGTTATATTTTCTGGTCCTAGGGAAGGTCAGAAAGACTTCTGCCATTTCCTTGGTTTCAAGCTTATTGGAGTCGGGTTAGGTCCCGTCTCAGAGAATTACAGTTCATTCTACTAGATCAGTCTCCACTTTGTGGGCTTTTAAGAATGAAGCTTCAGTTGATCAAATTTGCAAGCGGCAACTTGGTCTTCTTTACATACATTTACTTAATTCTACCATTTTTTTTTGGTAGAAAAGTTCTTCAGGCAGCTGTTTCAGTTTGATTCTTCTGCTGATGTTTTAAGTTTTTCTTTTCTTTATTAGAATAACTTATATTTTGGGTTGTGGATTAATTTTTCAGCATATGGCTGTTGTTTATTTTTATCCCTCCCTCTCTAGTGACTCTTGCGTGGAGCTCCACATCTTGGGTATTTGATATCCCATACGTCACTAGCTCATGGACTCTTGCCAATTACATGAAAGAAAACATAATTTATGTAAGAACTTACCTGATAAATATATTTCTTTCATATTGGCAAGAGTCCATGAGACCCACCCTTTTTTATGGTGGTTATGATTTTTTTTGTATAAAGCACAATTATTTCCAGATTCCTTTGTTGATGCTTTTTACTCCTTTCTTTATCACCCCACTATTTGGCTATTCTTTATACTGAATTATGGGTGTGGTGAGGGGTGTATTTATAGGCATTTTGAGGTTTGGGAAACTTTGCCCCTCCTGGTAGGATTGTATATCCCATACGTCACTAGCTCATGGACTCTTGCCAATATGAAAGAAATTAATTTATCAGGTAAGTTCTTACATAAATTATGTTTTTTTTTTTAAATATACTTTCTGCAGTGTAGTATCCCCCCTTGCCTCACAACCTCCCTGATCCCCCCTCCAAACAGCTTTCTAATCCTCCCCCACTACCTATTTGCCGGCATCTTAGGTACTGGTAGCAGTCTTACTCCCTGTGTGCTAGGGTAACTCAATTGAGAATGAGCTTGTGAATTTTAAATGTACTAATTAAAGTTTATACTTTTTATCTTCAAATTCGCTTGTGCAGCCTTCAACTTTTTTCCTATCTTTTGGATTTTTGCTGCAAATTAGGCAAATTAAAAAAATAAAAATTTAAATACCCATTTTTTTCTGTAGTGTAGCTGCCCCACCTCAATACCTTACCCCCTCCCAGATCCCTTTCTGTCAACTGATCCCACATAGGATCCCCCTCATTGCCTCTCCTCCTTCCTTCCCCTCAATGACGCACTTATTTTTTTTATTTATTTTAATTCCTGTAGTGTCGCGTAGTGGTCCTACCCGCTCCCTCCCTCCTCTCGCCCCCTACAGTGACGGGCCGTTCGCCTCCCTCCTCCCGACCCCTACAGTGACGGGCCGCACCACCGCTGTCTGTACAGGGTACGGGGCTGGTCATTAAGGGGTTAATGAATTAGCCCTTCTAGGATATGTACCGATCTCAACCTGTTTTATGTCCCTTTACGTAATGTCATATACACAGTAACTTCTGTGCACTGACTAGAGCAGGGGCACATTACATAAATATTTTATCATATGATGTGAGGGGCACTAAATACACACATACATTGGATAGTCTGCTGCATAGCTAACATTCTGGGATTTGGTAATAAACCAGACTTTATTATAGTGCACAGAACAAGTGTGATATTTGTGTCATCTAATAATGTGATTAATTTACTAATAGGAGACCAATGAGATGGATAAAAAAAAAAGATCTGATGGATAAGACAGAGATGAGCAGAGGGATGACACCGATAGAGCTGATTGATGAGACAAAGAGAAGGCAAAAGATGAGGTTCAGAAGATGAGGAGTGACACATGAAAGAGCTGATTAATGAGACAAAAAGAAGGCAAAGGATGAGGTTCAGAAGCTGAGGAGTGACACATGAAAGAGCTGATTAATGAGACAAAGAGAAGGAAATGGATGAGGTTCAGAAGCTGAGGAGTGACACATGAAAGAGCTGATTAATGAGACAAAAAAAAGTAAAAGGATGACGTTCAGAAGCTGAGGAGTGACACATGAAAGAGCTGAGCAATGAGACAAAAAGAAGGCAAAGGATGAGTTTAAGAAGCAGAGAGATGTGTCAGAGGGAGCTGATTAATGAGACAAAGAGAAGGCAAAGGATGTGGTTCAGAAGCTGAGGAGTGACACATGAAAGAGCTGAGCAATGAGACAAAAAGAAGGCAAAGGATGAGGTTAAGAAGCAGAGAGATGTGTCAGAGAGAGCTGATTAATGAGACAAAGAGAAGGCAAAGGATGAGGCTAAGAAGCAGAGAGATGTGTCAGAGGGAGCTGATTAATGAGACAAAGAGAAGGCAAAGGATGAGGTTCAGAAGCCGAGGAGTGACACATGAAAGAGCTGAGCAATGAGACAAAAAGAAGGCAAAGGATGAGGTTAAGAAGCAGAGAGATGTGTCAGAGGGAGCTGATTAATGAGACAAAGAGAAGGCAAAGGATGAGGTTCAGAAGCCGAGGAGTGACACATGAAAGAGCTGATTAATGAGACAAAGAGAAGGAAAAGGATGAGGTTCAGAAGCTGAGGAGTGACACATGAAAGAGCTGATTAATGAGACAAAAAGAAGGCAAAGGATGAGGTTAAGAAGCAGATAGATGTGTCAGAGGGAGCTGATTAATGAGACAAAGAGAAGGCAAAGGATGAGGTTCAGAAGCTGAGGAGTGACACATGAAAGAGCTGATTAATGAGACAAAGAGAGAAGGATGAGGTTAAGAAGCAGAGAGATGTGTCAGAGGGAGCTGATTAATGAGACAAAGAGAAGGAAAAGGATGAGGTTCAGAAGCTGAGGAGTGACACATGAACGAGCTGAATAATGAGACAAAGAGAAGGCAAAGGATGAGGTTAAGAAGCAGAGAGATGTGTCAGAGGGAGCTGATTACTAAGACAAAGAGAAAGAGAAGGATGAGGTTAAGAAGCAGAGAGATGTGTCAGAGGGAGCTGATTAATGAGACAAAGAGAAGGAAAAGGATGAGGTTAAGAAGCTGAGGAGTGACACATGAAGAGCTGATTACTGAGACAAAGAGAAAGAAAAGGATGAGGTTAAGAAGCAGAGAGACGTGTCAGAGGGAGCTGATTAATGAGACAAAGAGAAGGAAAATGATGAGATTAAGAAGCTGAGGAGTGACACATGAAGAGCTGATTACTGAGACAAAGAGAAAGAAAAGGATGAAGTTAAGAAGCAGAGAGACGTGTCAGAGGGAGCTGATTAATGAGACAAAGAGAAGGAAAAGGATGAGGCTAAGAAGCAGAGGAGTGACACATGAAAGAGCTAAATAATGAGACAAAGAGAAAGAAAAGGATGAGGTTAAGAAGCAGAGAGACGTGTCACAGGGAGCTGATTAATGAGACAAAGAGAAGGCAAAGGATGAGGCTAAGAAGCAGAGGAGTGACACATGAAAGAGCTAAATAATGAGACAAAGAGAAGGAAAAGGATAAGGTTAAGAAGCAGAGAGACGTGCCAGAGGGAGCTGATTAATGAGACAAAGAGAAGGAAAAGGATGAGGTTAAGAAGCAGAGAGACGTGTCACAGGGAGCTGATTAATGAGACAAAGAGAAGGAAAAGGATGAGGTTAAGAAGCAGAGAGACGTGTCACAGGGAGCTGATTAATGAGACAAAGAGAAGGAAAAGGATGAGGTTCAGAAGCTGAGTAGTGACACATAAAATAGCTGATTAATGAGACAAAGAGAAGGAAAAGGATGAGGTTAAGAAGCAGAGAGATGTGTCAGAGGGAGCTGATTAATGAGACAAAGAGAAGGAAAATGATGAGATTAAGAAGCTGAGGAGTGACACATGAAGAGCTGATTACTGAGACAAAGAGAAAGAAAAGGATGAGGTTAAGAAGCAGAGAGACGTGTCACAGGGAGCTGATTAATGAGACAAAGAGAAGGAAAAGGATGTGGTTAAGAAGCTGAGGAGTGACACATGAAAGAGCTAAATAGGGAGACAAAGAGAAAGAAAAGGATGAGGTTAAGAAGCAGAGGAGTGACACATGAAAGAGCTAAATAATGAGACAAAGAGAAAGAAAAGGATGAGGTTAAGAAGCAGAGAGACGTGCCAGAGGGAGCTGATTAATGAGACAAAGAGAAGGAAAAGGATGAGGCTAAGAAGCAGAGGAGTGACACATGAAAGAGCTAAATAATGAGACAAAGAGAAGGAAAAGGATGAGGTTAAGAAGCTGAGGAGTGACACATGAAGAGCTGATTACTGAGACAAAGAGAAAGAAAAGGATGAGGTTAAGAAGCAGAGAGACGTGTCACAGGGAGCTGATTAATGAGACAAAGAGAAGGAAAAGGATGTGGTTAAGAAGCTGAGGAGTGACACATGAAAGAGCTAAATAGGGAGACAAAGAGAAAGAAAAGGATGAGGTTAAGAAGCAGAGGAGTGACACATGAAAGAGCTAAATAATGAGACAAAGAGAAAGAAAAGGATGAGGTTAAGAAGCAGAGAGACGTGCCAGAGGGAGCTGATTAATGAGACAAAGAGAAGGAAAAGGATGAGGCTAAGAAGCAGAGGAGTGACACATGAAAGAGCTAAATAATGAGACAAAGAGAAAGAAAAGGATGAGGTTAAGAAGCAGAGAGACGTGTCAGAGGGAGCTGATTAATGAGACAAAGAGAAGGAAAAGGATGAGGTTAAGAAGCAGAGGAGTGACACATGAAAGAGCTGATTACTGAGACAAAGAGAAAGAAAAGGATGAGGTTAAGAAGCAGAGAGATGTGTCACAGGGAGCTGATTAATGAGACAAAGAGAAGGAAAAGGATGAGGCTAAGAAGCAGAGAGATGTGTCAGAGGGAGCTGATTAATGAGACAAAGAGAAAGAGAAGGATGAGGTTAAGAAGCAGAGAGACGTGTCAGAGGGAGCTGATTAATGAGACAAAGAGAAGGAAAAGGATGAGGCTAAGAAGCAGAGAGATGTGTCTGAGGGAGCTGATTAATGAGACAAAGAGAAGGAAAAGGATGAGGTTAAGAAGCAGAGAGACGTGTCAGAGGGAGCTGATTAATTAGACAAAGAGAAAGAAAAGGACGAGGTTAAGAAGCAGAGAGATGTGTCACAGGGAGCTGATTAATGAGACAAAGAGAAGGAAAAGGATGAGGTTAAGAAGCAGAGAGACGTGTCAGAGGGAGCTGAGGCATGAGATAATGTTGAAGTGATGGAGGAAAGAATTACAGACTATGGAAGGATTGTATGTAAATCTGCAAATAAATAAAATAAATAAAATTAAAAACAAATGTAAGGTGTGCAGTGTGATGTGTATGTGAGCTACTAGATACATATCTGTGAATGAATATGCTGGAAAAAAGGGAATGTAATAGTAATATTCAACCATTAAATAATTTGAAATTTGACTTTTTATTTATACCATCCGGATTGCCCGGATTGAGCGTAAAAATACAAAACTCTTCTTTTTTGAAAAGTTGAGCTGATCTATCACTTGATCAATGGCTTGAAATCTGAAGATCGATTGTTGCTTCACGCTATGTTTTGAAAAAGTCTTTCCACAGGAGTTTAAGGAGAGATAACGGTAAAAGATAATAAATGTTCCCTTATGCAATATTTTAGCATCCTGGTTGTACACCCTACGTACTGTTTACCACATAGGGGCTAGATTATGAGTGAAGCGCTAACTGCAGCACGCAAGCAATATCAGCTCTTTTCATGTGACAGAAATAGCCTGCGTATTACAAGTGAAAAGTAAATGCAAGAGTGCAATTGCTCATCGAGTTAGCACAACTTCAGAGCTTGCGTAAAGGATGGGGAAGAATAAAAGATGCACTAAACACTACATAAATATATGTAAATGTACACACTCATATAAACACATTCTGATAAAAATTATTAAAAAATAATAATAAAACAGTTATTTGGGCTCAAAGATATATGGTATAAGGTGTTTGAAAAAAAGGGCTGCAAAGCGTGTATGTGTACATATGTATTTATGTATTTACTAGCTGTTGCCCGTGGCTTCACTTGCATGGATTTTGTGATTTGTAAAAAATATAAAAAAATAAGAGCACTCCCAACGACGTGTGCCCTCACGTCTGTGCCCGTTATGGTTGCACACTTGCTGACATGATCTTCGTGAGTTTTTGTTAATTATCGGTGTTTCTCATACATGGGCACTAATCCGCTAAGTTGTGGGTGAGGCGTCAGTCCGGCATATCAAACATATTTTGTTATTATTATTCTGTTTGCAATTACTTTAATATAAACTGTAATTATATATTATAACACAGCTGTCAGATGAGAAAAAGAGTATTCATTTTTTTAGTGATATCCAGAACTACTGACGTTAGGAGCAAGAAATTTGGCATGTAAACTTACTTTATAATGAAGATTTTAAATTATAATTTTTATTTTTCTAACATCTTCAGTTTATGAGATATGGGTATCTTCATAAATCACCCACCCCCTTAAAGGGACATTAAACCCAATTGTTTTCTTTTGTGATTCAGATAGAGCATGAAATTTTAAGCAACTTTGTAATTTACTCCTATTATCATTTTTTCTTCGTTCTCTTGCTATCTTTATTTGAAAAAGAAGGCATCTAAGCTTCTTTTTTTGGTTCAGTACTCTGGACAGCAAATTTTTATTGGTGTATAAATTTATCCGCAAAACAGCAAGAACAACCCAGGTTGTTCACCAAAAACGGGCCGGCATCTAAACTTACATTCTTGCATTTCAAATAAAGATACCAAGAGAATGAAGACAATATGATAATAGAAGTAATCTAGAAAGTTGGTTAAAATGTTATGCTCTATCTAAATCACAAAAAAGAAAAAATTGGGTTCAGTGTCCCTTTAAGTGGATTTTTTTTTCGGAAATGGGGGAAAAAACATGTTTTTTATTTTTAAAGGAGAATGTAAATACCAATTTTCACTTCTGTAACATCTATGGTTTTTGAGATATAGGTATCCTCAGAAATGACCCCCCCCTTTTCACCCCCTTAAGTGGATTTTCGGGCACTGGTAAAACACGTGTTTCTTTATTTTTAAAGGAGAATGTAATAACAAATGTTCACGTCTGTAACATCTATGTTTTGTGAGATATAGGTATCCTCATAAATCACCTCCCCCCTTTTACCCCCCTTAAGTGGATTTTCAGGACATGGTAAAATATGCGCTTCTTTATTTATTTATTTTTTTTAAATATTTTTTTTATTGAAGTTTAACATATAGATTTACAAGCAAACATCGCCCTGGGGCAAAAATTACACCAGTGTAAATAATACCTTGTCTATAGATTAACATTTTTGGGAAGAGAAAAACAAGATATAAATGTACTAATATAATTACATATCAAATCGTAAGCTAAAACTTAGACAATAAGCGTAGGCGAGATGGAATACAACTTCATTTTATGTTATCTGTTTGATGTATGATCTCCACAGTATTATAGAAAATAATCAATAAAGTATCTAGGTCATAGAAGTCAAGCTGTGGAGAGTTGGATTGTGCATCAGCCACTTTTGGGCTGAGATATCCAGGGGGGGGGATATTCAGCGGGTAAGCACCGCTTCTTTATTTTTAAAGGAGAATGTAAACACCAATTTTCACATCTGTAACATCTTCGGTTTTTGAGATATAGGTATCCTCATTAATCACACCCCCCCCCTTTCCACATCCATAAGTGGATTTTTGGGCACTGGTAAAACACGGGCTTCTTTATTTTTAAAGGAGAATGTAAATACAAATTTTCAGGTCTGTAACATCTTTGCTTTTTTTAGATATACGTATCCTCAAAAATGACCCCCTCCCCTTTTCACCTCCCTTGAGTGGATTTTTGGAAAATGGTAAAACACAATAAGAACACAAGTAGAATCTAAATACCAATTTTCAGGTCTGTAACATCTTTGGTTTTTGAGATATAGGTATCCTCATAAATCACCCCCCTTCTCACCCCCCTTAAGTGGATACAAATATACATATGTGCATTGGAGCCCTTTCAAGTAAAAAAACATAAAACTTGAAAAAACATTTTTATTCAATATTAATATTTAATAATGTTTTTAACTGTATTTACTATAAATATTTCACATTCCAATGTTCTTCACATAGAGGAATATGTTCTAACTATTTTTAAAATGATATTCCTATATATGTCTGTATATGGGAATACCTATATATAATAAATATTCTCCACAGAAAATGTTGACAGCCGGGTGGGATTATGAAGTAGCCGGTGGCATTATGAAGTAGCCAGGTGGCATTATGAAGTAGCCGGGTGGCATTATGAAATACTTTCACAAAGGATACAGCATGTAAGACTCGAAGTGGCTTGCTAAACAGGAGAATAGAAGTTAGGCTAAAACGTCCTTTTTATTGGATATACAGGTAAAAATCAAAAGGCACAGCAACACAGATTTTACCACAGCTGACGCGTTTCCTGCCTCAACGGCACTTCATCAGAGCTGATTAACAGGTGTGTATAGCTTGCCTTTATACCTCTAGGAGATGTATTCATAAACCAATCAAGCTTAAGATTCACTTTACGGAATACCAGGTATAAAGAAAATTAAAAAAAATACAAAGAATAGCACACCAATTGGAACAAGTCAAGTTAATTGCACAGTATTGTAGATCTCATAAAAACAATAAACAAAAAACTAAGAACAAAGCGATGTTAAACACCAATAGATGAAATTCATACTAGTAAATTCATATGGCGAGATTACGAGTTTTACGTTAGAGGCTATGCGGTGCTAACGAGCAGTTTTCTCTCACTGCTCACATACAGCGCTGGTATTACGGGTTTTTACAAAAAGACAAAAAGTGAACGTAGAGCAAAATTTTGCTCCAAACTTCACTTCAATGCCAGCGCTGCTTAAGTCAGCGGTGAGCTGGTCGTACGTGCTCGTGCACGATTTCCCCATAGGAATCAACTGGGAGAGCTGGCTGAGAAAAAGTCTAACACCTGCAAAAAAGCAGCGTAAAACTCAGTAACGCAGCCCCATTGATTCCTATGGGGAAATAAAATTTATGTTTACACCTAACACCCTAACATGAACCCCGAGTCTAAACACCCCTAATCTTACACTTATTAATCCCTAATCTGCTGTCCCCAACGTCGCCACCACTATACTAAATGTATTAACCCCTAAACCTAAGTCTAACCCTAACACCCCCTAACTTAAATATAATTACCATAAATCAACGTCGCCACCACTATACTAAATGTATTAACCCCTAAACCTAAGTCTAACCCTAACACCCCCTAACTTAAATATAATTACCATAAATCAACGTCGCCACCACTATACTAAATGTATTAACCCCTAAACCTAAGTCTAACCCTAACACCCCCTAACTTAAATATAATTACCATAAATCAACGTCGCCACCACTATACTAAATGTATTAACCCCTAAACCTAAGTCTAACCCTAACACCCCCTAACTTAAATATAATTACCATAAATCAACGTCGCCACCACTATACTAAATGCATTAACCCCTAAACCTAAGTCTAACCCTAACACCCCCTAACTTAAATATAATTACCATAAATCTAAATAAAAATTAATATTATTACCTAAATAATTCCTATTTAAAACTACCGCTTCCTTTTTAAAACTGCCGTTTCCTTGAGGATGGATGTCTGGTCTTCAGAACAGTAAGTCTATCTTCAGGGGGTTAGTGTTTTTTTTAAGGGTTTATTGGGTGGGTTTTATTTTTAGGTTAGGGCTTTGGGCCGCAAAAGAGCTAACTGCCCTTTTAAGGGCAATGCCCATCCAAATGCCCTTTTCAGCGCAATGGGGAGCTTAGGTTTTTTTAGTTAGTATTTTATTTGGGGGGTTGGTTGTGTGGGTGGTGGGTTTTACTGTTGGGGGGGTTGTTTGTATTTTCTTTTTACAGGTAAAAGAGCTGATTACTTTGGGGCAATACCCCACAAAAGGCCCTTTTAAGGGCTATTGATAGTTTAGTTTAGGCAAGGTTTTTTTTTTTTGGGGGGGGGCTTTTTTATTTTGATAGGGGTATTAGATTAGGTGTAATTAGTTTAAAGATCTGTAATTTGTTTTTTATTTTCTGTAATTTAGTGGTTTTTTGTGTGTGATTTAGCTAATGTAATTTAATTTATTTAAAGGGACA
This sequence comes from Bombina bombina, assembly GCF_027579735.1. Taxonomy (NCBI): domain Eukaryota; kingdom Metazoa; phylum Chordata; class Amphibia; order Anura; family Bombinatoridae; genus Bombina; species Bombina bombina. The sequence continues at coordinate 799,370,361 of NC_069499.1, read as the reverse complement.
GTCTACACCAGAATTTTTATTGTTTTAAAAGATAAATAATCCCTTTATTACCCATTTCCCAGTTTTGCATAACCAACACAGTTATAATAATATACTTTTAACCTCTGTGATTATCTTGCATCTAAGCCTCTGCAAACTGCCCCTTTTTTCAGTTCTTTTGACAGACTTGCAGTCTAGCCAATCAGTGCCTGCTCCCAGATTACTTCACGTGCACGAGTACAGTGTTATCTATATGAAATATGTGAACTAACACCCTCTAGTGGTGAAAAACTGTTAAAATGCAATCTGAAAGAGGTGGGCTTCAAGGTCTAAGAAATTAGCATATGAATCTCCTAGGTTAAGCTTTCAACTAAGAATACCAAGAGAACAAAGCAAAATTGGTGATAAAAGTAAATTGGAAAATTGTTTAAAATTACATGCTCTATCTGAATCATGAAAGTTTATTTTGGCCTAGACTGTCCCTTTAATGGGGTTTTGTTGTGGCAGGAACCTTCCGTGTCTAGTCAGGCGTTGCACCTGTTTACTGTTGCTGCCGGGGCATTCCGCTATGGGGCATACTTGGAAGGTGAATGGAGTGCAGAGCTATAGCTAGATTCTTGGATGCCCGCAGGTCTTGTAAAGAACGTAACATTGCTAGAGTTATTCCCCATCGTAGTGGCAGTAGAGGTATGGGGTTCTAAGCTCCGGAATAGCTCCGTGATATTTTTGTCATATAACCTTAGCGTAGTGTACGTAGTTAACTGGCTGTCGGCTTCTTCCCCCGTAGTTGTGTCTTACTTATGGCATTTAGTGCTCAGATGTATGAAGTTTAATCTCCATTTTGAGGCGACACATGTGTCAGGCATAAACAATGTAATAGCGGATGCGCTCTTGCGCTTCCAATGGAAGCAGTTCAGGTAAATTGTACCGTCGGCCGCTATTGTTGGCCTGCCATGTCCGTTTATTCTTTGGCAGATAGTGGGACTTTAGTAGCAGTGCTTCTGATAGTGCGAGCATCCCTGGTTCCCAAGACTTGGCTGACTTAAAGTCGTTATTGGAAACAGTGGAAGTGTTCTGTCGGTCATGTCATGGGTCTGCAGCAAAGGGAACACAGGTAATGCTGGTGGAATGTATGCTCCAATTGCATGCGTGGGGGATGTCTGAAGGCGTAGTGCAATGGCTTGTGGCTGCTTTATCTTTCTTTAACCGACTGTTTGGTGATTTTTGGGACGTCGAGCTCTGAAAGATTGGGGTAGATTGACTCCCATGATGTGAGAGAGCCCATTACAGCACAGCCCTTAGGAACTTTGCTCACAGCCCTAGATCCCTAGATAGGACATATAGTTCTGGGTTTGAAATTTCTCTGTTTAAGTGAGCATTTGCCATGACCTTTTCTGGAGCAATGTGAGTTGGGAACTCATGGCCCCATCTTGGTCAGTGGTGGGACAAGGGGTACTGCTGGAGCATGTGCGTTTTTCTGATCACATGCTCTTGCTGTTTGTGCCTCGGTCAAAGACTGACCAGGAGGTGAGAGGCACTTGGCTCTTGTTGCCAGCACAGCTGGATAGGCGGTGTGTCCTCTGAACTTGACAAAAGCATACATTGTTTGATTGTTTATTGATTGTTTATTGTTTGTTGAATGCCGTGTAGCATTTTTTATTTAGCAGGAATGGTGGTCTTTATAGTATAAAAATTGTGGTTGTGCACAATATTGATTTAATGTAATCTATATAGAGAATAACCCAGTAACTATATTAGAAATAGAACCGGCATTTAGAGCGAGCGCTCAGTGTTGACTGCAGACAAGCGGTTAAAAAATACGGAACTCGAAGGCAGATATAATACCGCAAACTGTCAGCTTTAGATCAGCACTCAGCCTGCCAAAACGCTTAAAAACTAGAGTGGTAACACCTATCAATTTGTTATTTTTCAGTACAAGCTAAGCCAAGTTAACTTGATATAGTGGAACAGAACTGGCAGTTACAGCAAGAGCCCAGTATTTATTACAAACAAGCGGTTAAGAAATATAGAATATAAATATATACATAATACCGCAAATCAATTATTTAAGAGTTATATCTAACTTTGGAAAATGCATATTATGCAATTCAGCAATAAATATTACGCATCCTATTTTTTAGCATAAGCTAAGCCACGCTAACTTTACAAAACAGAACCGGCACATATATTAGAAGCCCAGTGTTGATCCAAACGTGCGGTTAAGAAATTTGAAGCATCAAAATAGATTTACAATACCGCAAATTGTTAGTTTGAGATCAGCACTTAGACTTTTAAATGTCTAACATTTAGTCCGGTAATATATACCAACAAGCCTATCTTTAATATAAGCTAAGCCAAGCTAAATTCACGAGCAGCAGCTACTCTGCAGCAGCTCCATATCAAATTCATATAACTGCTATGACTCTGAAAATGAAATAAACACAATACAATCTCAATAAAAATACTGAGGTGAATAAAGATGATAATAGAATTACAAGTCACTTAGGTGAAATATTGCAATAAAAACCGAAAATAAAAAAGTCATTCAAGAAAGTTATTACATCTAACATTAAATGTTAGCAAAACAAGTGCACAATTGATAGAAAATCTTGCTCATGCAGCCAACAACAAATACTGTGCTAACTATAGCAGAAACTAGACAAAAGTGTAACAAATAACTATTCTATACAGTTAACTATGAATCAGATATTGTACACATTTAATATATAAATAAACTTCTAAACAATGGGGTACAATTGAAACTTTTTACAAGCACTTTGTTACAACATTAATTACACGAATCACGTGTTAGAAATAATACTATACCTATCTAAATAAGTGCAATAACAAAATCAAGTTAACCAATTGCTATCCTTTTATAGCTGAGTATCAATATCAGACCCACAACAGAGTAAATATCGAAGCACAATAGCTTTACTGATACCACTTTAGTGTTACCAATATCTAACAGCATATAAGTACTGAGAATACCACAACGTGAAATTGGACTATTAATCCAAGTTTTTCTCTATATATATATCACAACCACCTGAATTTTCTGTAAAAACAGATATAATTTAATCAGACCCAATCCTGCAATTTTTAACTTAGTATGTATGTAGATTGTGTTTGTTGTTGCCTTTTTTTTTTTTTTTTTAAATTTACCAATAAAGGTTATATTTTAACTCATCCCCACTCACTCCTCCTATTCTAGACTACTATACCTTGTCCAACTCTTGCCATTGTTAAATAGGGAAAGAGTGCTATACAGGTGTACATTCCATCAATCCTAGGATTGATACTCTTTGTCTCAAAAGCATACATGGCAGTTCGCCCAGTTGGGTCCGTTCAATTTGTGGTGCACCTAGACGGATCTTCGTTGTCTAGGTTTCAGTTCCAGATAATTTGGGGGCATGGGTTTTGACCCAGCAAAAATGGCTCCCTGTTCTTTTAGAATTGCGGCAGCAACCAGTGCAGCTGCGTTGGGATGGTTGGTGGAATCTATTAAGAGGCTAGGTTCCAAGTTAATGTTTGCATGCCATTTGCATGGGTTCGGTTGGTTTGCACTCTTTCGGGGCATTTAGGCTTATTAAATGTTGCATCTGTTTTAGGCTTGTCTGGACGCCCCACAATAATATATGGATTGTGGGGCACTCTTATGTGGGCTTCCATTTGGGCCCTTTCTTTCCCTGAAGGTTCAAAGCTGTGTTTTGCTCCTTCCCAGGTTTCGTTGTGATGGCTTGGGCTTGGGCATGAGATGGCCAGAGCTGCCTTTGGTTGCATCATTGGGGCAAGCCGGACATCATTTTGTTGCACTTCAGGGGGGGCAGTGATATGGGTTGTCTCCCTGTGTTAGATCTGATGAATGTAATGAAGTCAGATGTGCGGTGGATGTGTGCCTTCTTTACGGGGGTCAAGGTTGGGTGGTCTTATATTGTGACTAGGCTCTGTTGACATACTTTTCCTTCTCCTAGTGCTGCTTATAGAGTGAGAAAGAAGATCAACTGAGAGCTGGGGAGGGCATTCATGGCTGCGGGTATCTTTGTGGTTCGCCACAATAATTTGTAGGCATATAAGCAACATTTGTACTGTCCTGATGGTGTACACCTAGCGGACGAGGGTTTGGGGTTTTACTTAGCAAATATTAAAGGCACTTTATCCTAAAATAAATAAAAATGTACCCTTGAAATATAAAAAAAATAAGATTACACTAACTATTTTTAAAAAATAAAATAAACTACAAATTAAAAAACCTAAATTACAAATTTAAAAAAACCTAAGACTACGAAAAAATAAATTAAATCTAACATTACAAAAAATAAAACCGCTAAAATCACGAAAAATATTTTTTTTTTACAGTGTGTATAATAGGCTAACAGAGCATTGCACCAACTTGCAAATGGATGATTAACCCCTTAGTTCAAAAAACGGATCAAAAAAACGAAATAGACATTTTTAAACAGTCACAACCAACTGCCACAGCAAGCTGTGGCCCTACCTTCCCCAATAAACGACTTTGGAAAGCCTTTGGGCCCTTTAGAGCTGTCCTATAGCATTCAGAGGGCCTTTGAGGGAAGCTGGATGTCACAGTTTGTAATTTTAACTGCACCAACTGTAACTTTTATACTACAACAGTGGAAATTGTTTCTAGTCAAAATTTAAGCCAGCCATGTGGAAAAAACTAGGCCCCAATAAAGTTTTATCACCAAAGCATATATAAAAACGATTAAACATGCCAGCAAACGTTTTATATTGCAATATCATAAGGGTATTACCCCTGGGAGTAAGCATGATACCAGTCGTTATTAAATCACTGTATTCAGGCTTAACTTACGTTAATCCGGTATCAGCAGCATTTTCTAGTGTTTTCCATCTCTAGAAAAAATTATAACTGCACATACCTGATAGCAGAATAAACTGCACGCCATTCTCTCGCTGAAGTTACCTCATCTGTGTAATCCCCTCAGACATATGTGAGAATAGCAATGGATCTTAGTTACAACCTGCTAAGATCATAGAAACCTCAGGCAGATTCTTCTTCTATTTACTGCCTGAGATAAAATAGCACAACACCGGTACTATTTAAAAATAACAAACTTTTGATTGAAGAAAATAAACTAACTATATTTAACCACTCTCTCCTACAATGTCCTAGCTTGTTGAGACTTGCAAGAGAATGACTGGCTATGACAGTTAGGGGAGGAGCTATATTACAGCTCTGCTGTGGGTGTCCTCTTGCAACTTCCTGTTGGGAATGAGAATATCCCACAAGTAATGGATGATCCGTGGACTGGATACACCTTACAAGAGAAACTAAGATTACACTAACTATTTTAAAAAAACAAAATAAACTACAAATTAAAAAACCTAAATTACGGGGCAGAGCCAGCAGAGCACACAAATGGCCGCATATTTTTCAGAGCTCTGGCTCTTATTGATTTAAAATTACTTTAAGGCACATATAATCCGCAAAATGAACCTTTCTTTAATATGGAGTTACACTCCTAACTCCTAATCAACATCTGGCGCTTATTGATCTCCTCTGCCGACACGCTGATTATAAGCTGAGATTGAAGATCTCATATGCAGCGGTTGTGACGGAAGCCATCTTACCGCCCTTGTGGACTTTTGCACAATATGGATACTAATAGCCAGCTGTTGCTCGAAATTGCCAAGCTACTAACTTCCTACCAACTCCGGTTCCATGCAGATCTAGATGAAGCCCTCGGCTCTGTGGAGGACCACAGGTTTGCGGCAGAGGCTTCCCTATGCCCAGCAGCAGAGGTTACCATCAGGGGAGAGGATTTGAGGCCTCAACGATCACCACTTACCTCTATTGGAGCGCTTTCTGAGGAGGTGTTATACCGCGATGCCGCGGTGACTGGGGACAGACCTGAACTGCCGAGTGCTATTTTTGAGAGTTCCGACATGGAAACAGTGCGACAAAGGACCCACTATGACTGCCACATGGCCCCAGTGACAAAATCAATTACACCGGCATCTATCCCTCCCGGACGAAAGCTGTACTATCTGACCCACTCACCATTGCGGTACAGAAGCCTGCCAAATCTGTTTGAACAGGGTTTCCTTGGCACTTACTCACAATCTCCCGGGCCCACCCAGACCTCACGGCAGGACTCGCAAGAAGTTAAATGGCTACAGGGACACTTGCCAGCCTTAACGCAGGCCAGCCTTAGAATAGGTATTGGCTAAACTCTCCACTGCTTTCTCTCTCACCTAGTCTATAAAATTTGTTTAGAGAGACCACGCGGTAGAGCGGACACTTCACACTAATGGATTGCAGCCAGTTTCATAGCAAGTGACATTTGAAGTTATGCTTTAACGGAGCGGCCATAGCCTAAATTTTTAATGTCTACAAGGACTTCCATCGCAGTGTAGTATGATGCTCTTCTACTTACAGTTACTTTATTACCATGTTTAATTACTTATAGTTAGACTGTTCAAACTATATGCAAAAAGTTGTCTTGTTTGTTTAAATGGAGATGAGAGGAGAATTTACACTAAATATACTGATGATGTCCTATGACATTTGTATGTAAGGCATGTGCCCAATTAGAGTTCCTCAAATGTACTATGCACTCGTGTGTCACACTACATTAGTTTTGTTTTCACAACTTTCCTCTATATATGTAAGTTTGCCTATATTAACACGTTATGTGGCAATGTATAACTATCTGTTTACTTGTATGGATGCATGATTTTGTATGTAGCATCACGTTCTGCTGAATGGCTGACTAGATATATATCATAAGCCACTTACTTTATTAAAATTCCCGTATCAGATCGCAGGCTAACAGCTTTGATATATACCGTATTTGCATTGTCTGACAAGTAAATACTAACTGTGGCCACTAGAGGGGAGTAGAGAATTGGATATGAGATGTGCGTGATCTGCTCTAGCTTTTGCACTTACCAATTTGTTAGACATATCTCCTATATTTCTGTAATTATTTTATGGGAACTCTGCCTGGTGTCTTATCTAGTTGGAAGGAAGAGTAACATATTACTGGTTTAGGCTCTGAAACATGTCACCTACCATTTATCAACCACAGGTAAGAATTCTGTTTCCATTGTGGAGTAAAGGGCCCATGCTCCTATGATGGACTTCCAAATTTATGTAATATCCACAATTGGATCTACACTGTGGATATCAACTGGGTAGGATATGTACATTTTCTGCTAGCTAGGAGTGTGTTTAGTCCTTGCATATGTTTGTTTATTTTAACAGCCTTTTAGGATGCGCTCTCCCTCTCTCCTGTTTTAATTAATGGCATGACTCTAGGCTTTACACTGGAGCCCTGTGGTTTGCCTGTTGGGATCTTACCATCATGTCTTTGTGTGGTTGTATAGTTAGTGTGACAGGGCCATCCCTATCTTTCTGTATGGATTAAGGAAACTGTACACTTTACTTTCTATACTTTATATATAATAAGGTATTTTGTTCTCTATAGATATGCTCAACACTTAGGTGAGATACTCATTACTTTTATATACTTATGTTACTGCTTTTTTCATGGTCAATGCGGGAGGGTTGCCAGCGGCCGAGGCAATGCTCTGCGCTCTGTGTATGTTATAACAGTATATATATTTTATAGTAACATCATCTATACCTTCCACAGTAACCTATACTAGTAATCTGTTTAGAGTCTCAAGCTCCTTACTTATAGTACCACTTAAAACTACCCTCCCCACCCACCATTTGAATATGGTTAGCCACACTTTGCCCTAAATGAATATGTACTATTTAGAATTACATTACTCCAGCTTAGAGGAACTTTTACATTTTATTCACAGGTAATGTCTTGGTCTTTTCTCTTCATATGATTGGTATCCTACCCCCCGCATGTGTTATTCTTTGACACATGCGTGTATAATACACCTCCTATTTTTGGAGGGTTAAATGCGCGGCTTATCTCTCCTATGCCGCACCCTAAATCCTGTGTACCTACACTCACGACAACCCCTGCCCCTACAACGTTTCTACACACCAGACTCGTGAGGGTCTTTCCATGTTTTATCTGGGGTAGAACACTTTAGTCTAATATATATTAGTTTCAGTAAATATCTTGTTAACTATAGTTTTACACAGGAAAAAGGAGGTTCTTCATTTGAAGCCCATGATTGGACCTGTCTATCCATTATTTACCTGCCTTACCTTACGTTTATTGCATCTCTGTGGTCCAAGAGTGGCCGCATAAATCCTATGGCAGGTGCAATGTTTGAATAACGTTTAATGCTTGTATTTAATGTGTGATTTACCATTTAATTGTATTGTGTACTTGGGCGATTTCACTGTAACAATCTATTTTCCTTTATAATATGTTTTGACAATTCCTAACTGTTTGTTTGAAAAAGAACCTCAATAAAAATATTTAAAAAAAAAAAAAAAAAAAAAAAAAACCCCAAAAAAACCTAAATTACAAATTTAAAAAAACCTAAGACTACGAAAAAATAAATTAAATCTAAAATTACAAAAAAATAAAACCACTAAAATCACGGAAAATAAAAAAAACACTAAGATTAAAAAAAATATATACAAAGTTATCCAAAATAATAAAAATTACACCTAATCTAATAGCCCTATAAAAACAAAAAAGCCCCCCAAAATAAAAACACGCCCTAACCTAACAATAAACTACCAATAGCCCTCAAAAGGGCCTTTTGTAGGGCATTACTTTAAGTTAAACAGCTCTTTTACCTTAAAAAATTACAAAGTCCCCCCTAAAAGTAAACCCCCCCACCCAACCAACCCCCTAAAATAAAAAAAACTAACTCTAAAAAATCCTAAGCTACCCATTGCCCCTAAAGGGGCATTTGTATGGGCGTTGCCCTTAAAAGGGCATTCAACCCTTTTACAGCCCATTAAAATAGAAAAACAGAATTTATGCTTACCTGATAAATTACTTTCTCCAACGGTGTGTCCGGTCCACGGCGTCATCCTTACTTGTGGGATATTCTCTTCCCCAACAGGAAATGGCAAAGAGTCCCAGCAAAGCTGGTCACATGATCCCTCCTAGGCTCCGCCCACCCCAGTCATTCGACCGACGCACAGGAGGGAATATATATAGGAGAAATCATATGATACCGTGGTGACTGTAGTTAGAGAAAATAATTCATCAGACCTGATTAAAAAACCAGGGCGGGCCGTGGACCGGACACACCGTTGGAGAAAGTAATTTATCAGGTAAGCATAAATTCTGTTTTCTCCAACATTGGTGTGTCCGGTCCACGGCGTCATCCTTACTTGTGGGAACCAATACCAAAGCTTTAGGACACGGATGAAGGGAGGGAGCAAATCAGGTCACCTAAACGGAAGGAACCACAGCTTGCAAAACCTTTCTCCCAAAAATAGCCTCCGAAGAAGCAAAAGTATCAAATTTGTAAAATTTGGCAAAAGTGTGCAGTGAAGACCAAGTCGCTGCCTTACATATCTGGTCAACAGAAGCCTCGTTCTTGAAGGCCCATGTGGAAGCCACAGCCCTAGTGGAGTGAGCTGTGATTCTTTCAGGAGGCTGCCGTCCGGCAGTCTCATAAGCCAATCGGATGATGCTTTTAAGCCAAAAGGAAAGAGAGGTAGAAGTCGCTTTTTGACCTCTCCTTTTACCAGAATAAACAACAAACAAGGAAGATGCTTGTCTGAAATCTTTAGTAGCCTCTAAATAGAACTTTAGAGCACGGACAACGTCCAAATTGTGTAACAAACGTTCCTTCTTTGAAACTGGATTCGGACACAAAGAAGGTACAACTATCTCCTGGTTAATATTTTTGTTAGAAACAACTTTAGGAAGAAAACCAGGCTTAGTACGCAAAACCACCTTATCTGCATGGAACACCAGATAAGGAGGAGAACACTGCAGAGCAGATAACTCTGAAACTCTTCTAGCAGAAGAAATTGCAACCAAAAACAAAACTTTCCAAGATAGTAACTTAATATCTATGGAATGTAAGGGTTCAAATGGAACCCCTTGAAGAACTGAAAGAACTAGATTTAGACTCCAGGGAGGAGTCAAAGGTCTGTAAACAGGCTTGATCCTAACCAGAGCCTGAACAAATGCTTGAACATCTGGCACAGCTGCCAGTCTTTTGTGTAGTAAGACAGATAAAGCAGAGATCTGTCCCTTTAGAGAACTTGCAGATACTCCTTTCTCCAAACCTTCTTGTAGAAAGGAGAGAATCTTAGGAATTTCAGCACAGTGTCTTAAAGCCTTAAAAGTATTGCACACCAAATTTCAGAGCTTTAACCCTTAAATTAACGGAACCGGAGCCGTTTTTCAATTTAACCCCTATACAGTCCCAGATATAGGCCTAGATTTGGAGTTCGGCGGTAAAAGGGCTGTTAACGCTCCGCAGGCTTTTTTCTGGCCGCACCATAAATTTAACTCTGGTATCGAGAGTTCAAACAAATGCTGCGTTAGGCTCCAAAAAAGGAGCGTAGAGCATTTGTACCGCAAATGCAACTCTCGATACCAGAGTTGCTTACAGACGCGGCCAGCCTCAAAAACGTGCTCGTGCACGATTCCCCCATAGAAAACAATGGGACTGTTTGAGCTGAAAAAAAACCTAACACCTGCAAAAAAGCAGCGTTCAGCTCCTAACGCAGCCCCATTGTTTCCTATGGGGAAACACTTCCTACGTCTGCACCTAACACTCTAACATGTACCCCGAGTCTAAACACCCCTAACCTTACACTTATTAACCCCTAATCTGCCGCCCCCGCTATCGCTGACCCCTGCATTTTTTTTTTAAACCCTAATCTGCCGCTCCGTAAACCGCCGCAACCTACGTTATCCCTATGTAGATCCTCTTCTGCCCCGCTTGGATGAAGACTTTGACCGGATCATGGACCTCTTCAGCCCCCCGCTTGGGCTTGGATCAGGACATCGGAGGAGCTCTTCAGGACGGATCGGTGAACCTGGATGGTGAAGACAAGGTAGGAAGATCTTCAGGGGCTTAGTGTTAGGTTTATTTAAGGGGGGTTTGGGTTAGATTAGGGGTATGTGGGTGGTGGGTTGTAATGTTGGGGGGGGGGTATTGTATTTATTCTTTTACAGGCAAAAGAGCTGAAATTCTTGGGGCATGCCCCGCAAAGGGCCCTGTTCAGGGCTGGTAAGGTAAAAGAGCTTGTAACTTTTTTAATTTAGCATAGGGTAGGGAATTTTTTATTTTGGGGGGCTTTGTTATTTTATTAGGGGGCTTAGAGTAGGTGTAATTAGTTTAAAATTGTTGTAATATTTTTCTTATGTTTGTAAATATTTTTTTATTTTTTGTAACTTAGTTCTTTTTTATTTTTTGTACTTTAGCTAGTTTATTTAATTGTATTTATTTGTAGGAATTGTGTTTAATTAATTTATTGATAGTGTAGTGTTAGGTTAATTGTAGGTAATTGTAGGTAGTTTATTTAATTAATTTATTGATAGGGTAGTGTTAGGTTTAATTATATCTTAGGTTAGGATTTATTTTACAGGTGAATTTTGTTATTATTTTAACTAGGTAACAATTAAATAGTTCTTAACTATTTAATAGCTATTGTACCTGGTTAAAATAATTACAAAGTTGCCTGTAAAATAAATATTAATCCTAAAATAGTTATAATATAATTATAATTTATATTGTAGCTATATTAGGATTTATTTTACAGGTAAGTATTTAGCTTTAAATAGGAATAATTTATTTAATAAGAGTTAATTTATTTCGTTAGATGTAAATTATATTTAAGTTAGGGGGGTGTTAGTGTTAGGGTTAGACTTAGCTTTAGGGGTTAATACATTTATTAGAATAGCGGTGAGCTCCGCTCGGCAGATTAGGGGTTAATAATTGAAGGTAGGTGTCGGCGATGTTAGGGAGGGCAGATTAGGGGTTAATACTATTTATGATAGGGTTAGTGAGGCGGGTTAGGGGTTAATAACTTTATTATAGTAGCGCTCAGGTCCGCTCGGCAGATTAGGGGTTAATAAGTGTAGGCAGGTGTCGGCGACGTTGAGGGGGGCAGATTAGGGGTTAATAAATATAATATAGGGGTCGGCGGTGTTAGGGGTAGCAGATTAGGGGTACATAAGGATAACGTAGGTGGCAGCGCTTTGCGGTCGGAAGATTAGGGGTTAATTATTTTAAGTAGCTGGCGGCGACGTTGTGGGGGGCAGGTTAGGGGTTAATAAATGTAATACAGGGGTCGGCGGGGTTAGGGGCAGCAGATTAGGGGTACATAAGTATAACGTAGGTGGCGGTCGGCAGATTAGGGGTTAAAAATTTTAATCGAGTGGTGGCGATGTGGGGGGAGCTCGGTTTAGGGGTACATAGGTAGTTTATGGGTGTTAGTGTACTTTAGGGTACAGTAGTTAAGAGCTTTATGAACCGGCGTTAGCCAGAAAGCTCTTAACTCCTGCTATTTTCAGGCGGCTGGAGTTTTGTCGTTAGAGCTCTAACGCTCACTTCAGAAACGACTCTAAATACCGGCGTTAGAAAGATCCCATTGAAAAGATAGGATACGCAAATGGCGTAGGAGGATCTGCGGTATGGAAAAGTCGCGGCTGAAAAGTGAGCGTTAGACCCTTTAATCACTGACTCCAAATACCAGCGGGCGGCCAAAACCAGCGTTAGGAGCCTCTAACGCTGGTTTTCACGGCTACCGCCGAACTCCAAATCTAGGCCATAGTCTTTGCTAAGACCCAACCAAGCCCTGAGGGGAATACGATACCAAATGACGCCTTCTAAAAGCTTTTTCAGAGATTCTTAGATCCTCACACATGCATCTGCATGCCCTGCTCTCAAAAAAACAACTGCGCATTAATGGCGCGAAAATGAGGCTCAGTCTATGACTAGAAAGGCCCCCTGACTGAAAAAGGTGTCCAATACAGTGCCTGCCGTTTTATAAGCGTTCCCCAAGATTATAAATGCCAATTGTTAGCCTAAATCTGAATAATATGCACAAATAAAGCAATCGATTTAGCCCATAAAAATGTCTACCAGTTTTTTAGCCCATAATAAGCCCTTTATTCTGTTTGTTTGACTAAGAAAATGGCTTACCGGTCCCCATGAGGGGAAATGACAGCCTTCCAGCATTACACAGTCTTGTTAGAAATATGTCTAGTCATACCTTAAGCAGAAAAGTCTGCTAACTGTTTCCCCCAACTGAAGTTACTTCATCTCAACAGTCCTATGTGGAAACAGCAATCGATTTTAGTTACTGTCTGCTAAAATCATCTTCCTCTTACAAACAGAAATCTTCATCCTTTTCTGTTTCAGAGTAAATAGTACATACCAGCACTATTTTAAAATAACAAACACTTGATAGAAGAATAAAAAACTACATTTAAACACCAAAAAACTCTTAACCATCTCCGTGGAGATGTTACCTGTGCAACGGCAAAGAGAATGACTGGGGTGGGCGGAGCCTAGGAGGGATCATGTGACCAGCTTTGCTGGGACTCTTTGCCATTTCCTGTTGGGGAAGAGAATATCCCACAAGTAAGGATGACGCCGTGGACCGGACACACCAATGTTGGAGAAAGACCTATTCTAAAAAAAAACACCCACCCAAAAAAACAAAAAACCTAAGTCTAACCCCCCAAATAGGTACTTACCTCTCCTGAAGTCCGGCGGAGAAGATATTCTTCAAGGAGCTAAAGTCTTCTTCCAGGCGGCGACATCTTCATCCAGCACAGGGACCTCTTCTATCTTCATCCAGGGCGAAGGCGGCGCAGAGCGGAGGTGACCATGGAACAGGAATGGCGACCATGGAGGATCCTCTTCATGTGATTGATGTCGCACACTGAAGATTGAATGCAAGGTACACGTTTATATTTGGGGTACCTTGCATTCCTGATTTGAACAACCAATAGGATTTCAGTAGCTCTCATCCTATTGGCTGATTTGAAAATGTCAGCCAATAGGATTGCAAGGTACCCCAAATATAAAACGGATACCTTGCATTCAATCTTCAATGTGCAAGACGATCGTACGAAGAGGATCCTCTACGCTGGATGGCTCTGCGGTCGCTGGTCCTGTTCCATGGTCACCTCCGCTCCACGTCACCTTCATGCTGGATGAAGATAAAAGAGGTCCCCGTGCTGGATGAAGATGCCGCCACCTGGAAAAACACGTCACCGCCTGGAAGAAGACCTTTTCCATTTTTTTTGGGTGTTTTTTTTTTTTTAGAATAGGTCTTTTTTATTTGAATGGGCTGTAAAAGAGCTGAATGTCCTTTTAAGGGCAATGCCCATACAAATGCACCTTTAGGGGCAATGGGTAGCTTAGGATTTTATTTTGGGGGGCTTTTTTGTTTTTATAGGGCTATTAGATCAGGTGTAATTTTTATTATTTTGAATAATTTTTTTTTTTTTTAAATGTTAGTGTTTTTTTATTTTCCGTAATTTTTGCGTTTTTATTTTTTGGTAATGTTAGATTTAATTTATTTGTTTGTAGTGTATTTTAAATTTGTAATAATTTTTTTTAAATTTGTAGTTAAATTTATTTTCTTAAAATAGTTATGTTAGGTTTATTTATAGTTTAATCTTATTTTTTTTTATTTTACAGGTAAGTTTTAATTTATTTTAAGATAGTTCTATTCAGCTAGATTACGAGTTTTGCGATATGAGTCAAATAGCATTGTTATGGCCCATAACGCTTGATTTTCCCTAACGCTGCTATTACAAGTCTTGTCGGTATAGGTGTACCGCACACCTTTTAGCCAGTCACGCAACATCAGTACCGCACTTTTAAAAAAGTCATTTTTCAATGGGACTCCCATAGCGCCGGTATTATGAGTTTGCCTGGGAGGTCAAAATTTGAGCGGTACACTCTATAACCACAAGATCCGTACCGCCATCTAAAGTCAGTAGTTTTGAGTTTTACGTTACAAAGCTGTACCATAAAACTCATAGCTAAAGTGTTACAAAGTACACTACTACCCATAAACTACCTATTAACCCCTAAACCAAGGCCCTCCCACATCACAAACACTATAATAAAGTTATTAACCCCTAATCTGCCGCTCCGGACATCGCCGTCACTATTAAAATGTATTAACCCCTATTCCGCCGCTCCCCGACATCGTCGCCACTATAATAAACCTACTAACCACTAAACCGCCGCACTCCTGCATCGTAAACACTATTTAAATATAATTAAACCCTAATCTGCCACTATAATAAACCTATTAACCCTTAAACCGCAAGCCCCCCACAACGAAATATACTAAAATAATCTATTAACCCCTAAACCTAACGCCCCCCTAACTTTATATTAAAATTACAATTTCCCTATCTTAAATTAAATTAAAACTTACCTGTCAAATTAAATAAATTAATTTTAAACTAACAATTAAACTAAGATAAATATTAAACTACAATTAAACTAACTACCAATTAAATTAAACTAAACTACACATTAAACAAATACTAACACAATTACAAAAAGTATCTAATTACAAAAAAAAATAAATAACTAAATTACAAAAAACAAACACTAAATTACGAAAAATAAGAAACAAATGATCAAAAATAAAAAAGAATTACACCTAATCTAATAGCACTATCAAAATAAAAAAGCCCCCCAAAATAAAAACCCTAGCCTACAATAAACTACCAATTGCCCTTAAAAGGGTCTTTTGTGGGGCATTGCCCCAAAGATATCAGCTCTTTTACCTATAAACAAAATACAAACACCCCCAACAGTAAAACCCACCACCCCCACAACCAACCCCCCCCAAATAAAATAACTATCTAAAAAAAAACTAAGCTCCCCATTGTCCTGAAAAGGGCATTTGTATGGGCATTGCCCTTAAAAGGGCATTTAGTTCTTTTACATGCGCAGACCCTAAACTAAAAATAAACCCCCCACAAAAAAAACCTTAAAAAAGCCTAACACTAACCCCCGACGATCCACTTACAGTTCTTGAAGTCCCGCTTGAAGGATCCATCCAGCCGGCGATGTCCTCATCCATGCAGCAAGAAGTCTTCATCCAGATAGCATCTTCTATCTTCATCCATCCGGCGTGGAGCTGGTCCATCCTGAAGACATCCGGCACGGAACATCCTCTTCATACGGTCGCCGCCGTAAACTGGAACTTCAGTGCAAGTGACGTCATCCAAGATAGCATCCCTTGCATTCCTATTGGCTGAAAGAATTCAATCAGCCAATAGTATTAGAGCTGCTAAAATGCTATTGGCTGTTTTTTTTATTTTCGGAGGTTCAGGGGTTAATAACTTTAGTATAGTGGCGGCGACATCGGGAGCGGCAGATTAGGGGTTAATAGTTTTATGTAGGTAGCGGCGATATTGGGGGCGGCAGATTAGGGGTTAACAACTGTATGTAGGTGGCGGCGATATTGGGGGCGGTAGATTAGGGGTTAATAACTGTATGTAGGTGGCGGTGATATCGGGGGAGGCAGATTAGGGGTTAATAACTGTATGTAGGTGGCGGCGATGTCGGGGGCGACAGATTAGGGGTGTTTAGACTTGGGGTTTATGTTAGGGTGTTAGGTTTAAACGTAACTTTTTATTTCCCCATAGACATCAATGAGGCTGTGTTACGGAGCTTTTCATTCTGCGATTGCAGGTGTTAGGCTTTTCTTTTGCCGGGTCTCCCCATTGACGTCTATGGGGAAATCATGCATGAGCACGTCAAAGCAGCGCTTGATTTCGGTGCGGTATGGAGCTTGACGCCACCATATCGCCCGCACAAGCCTGCTTTTTTTAAACTTGTAATAGCAGCGCTATAGGGAGGTGAAATAAAGCCGGAAAAGGCTTCACTAAATTTACGGTTAGATAGATAGGAAGAGGACCATGAGACAGCTGTGTCGCAGATGCCGAAGGATTGGAGGCTTTGGAGCAAAAGAGGGTGGTTAACAGTGTCAAAGGCTGCAGACAGATCAAGGAGGATAAGCAGAGAGAAGTGGCCTTCGGATTTTGCTGTAAGTAGGTCGTTGGTAACCTTGACGATTGCTGTCTCTGTGGAGAGATGGGGACAAAAACCAGATTGCAGTGGATCAAAAAGAGAGTTTAGTGTAAGGAAATGGGATTAACATGCATGTACTAGCTTTTCGAGGAGTTTTGAGGCAAGAGGGAGTAGGGAAATATGATGATAGTTGGATGGGGAGGTTGGATCGAGGGAAGGTTTTTTGAGGATATGTGTGACCAGTGCATGTTTTAGAGATGAGGGAAATATACCAGTGCTGAGGGAGAGGTTGAAAATGTGTGTGAGTATGGGGGTGAGGGTAGAAGAGAGGGAGGGGAATAGCTGTGAGGGAATAGGGTTGAGGGGGCAAGTAGTGAGGTGGGAGGACAGTATAAGGGCAGAAACTTCTTCCTCTGTAACAGGGGCAAAAGAGCTAAATTTATGGGTATTTAGGATTTAGATGATTGTGAGCTTTTGAGGGGGTGGGAGATTGGTAGTATGTTGAGAGCTGATTTCATTTCTGATGGAGTCAGTTTTGTTATTGAAGTGGCTGGCAAAATCTTGATCTGAGAGAGAAGTTGTATTAGGAGGTGGGGGTGGGCGGAGAAGAGTATTGAACGTGGAAAAACATAATTTATGCTTACCTGATAAATTTATTTCTCTTGTGGTGTATCCAGTCCACGGATCATCCATTACTTGTGGGATATTCTCCTTCCTAACAGGAAGTTGCAAGAGGATCACCCACAGCAGAGCTGCTATATAGCTCCTCCCCTAACTGCCATATCCAGTCATTCGACCGAAACTAGCCGAGAAAGGAGAAACCATAGGGTGCAGTGGTGACTGTAGTTTAAAATTTAGACCTGCCTTAAAAGGACAGGGCGGGCCGTGGACTGGATACACCACAAGAGAAATAAATTTATCAGGTAAGCATAAATTATGTTTTCTCTTGTTAGGTGTATCCAGTCCACGGATCATCCATTACTTGTGGGATACCAATACCAAAGCTAAAGTACACGGATGAAGGGAAGGACAAGGCAGGTACTTAAACGGAAGGGACCACTGCCTGTAGAACCTTTCTCCCAAAAATAGCCTCCGAAGAAGCAAAAGTATCAAATTTGTAAAATTTTGAAAAGGTATGAAGCGAAGACCAATTTGCCGCTTTGCAAATCTGTTCAACAGAAGCATCATTTTTAAAGGCCCAGGTGGAAGCCACAGCTCTAGTAGAATGAGCTGTAATCCTTTCAGGGGGCTGCTGTCCAGCAGTCTCATAGGCTAAGCGTATTACGCTCCGAAGCCAAAAAGAAAGAGAGGTTGCCGAAGCCTTTTGACCTCTCCTCTGTCCAGAGTAAACAACAAACAGGGAAGATGTTTGACGAAAATCTTTAGTCGCTTGTAAGTAAAACTTTAAAGCACGGACTACGTCCAAATTATGTAAAAGACGTTCCTTCTTTGAAGAAGGATTAGGACACAATGATGGAACAACAATCTCTTGATTGATATTCTTGTTGGAAACTACCTTAGGTAAAAACCCAGGTTTTGTACGCAGAACTACTTTATCTGTATGGAAAATCAGATAAGGAGAATCACATTGTAAAGCTGATAACTCAGAGACTCTACGAGCCGAGGAAATAGCCATCAAAAACAGAACTTTCCAAGATAAAAGTTTGATATCAATGGAATGAAGGGGTTCAAACGGAACTCCTTGAAGAACCTTAAGAACCAAGTTTAAGCTCCATGAAGGAGCAACAGGTTTAAACACAGGCTTAATTCTAACCAAAGCCTGACAAAATGCCTGGACGTCTGGAACCTCTGCCAGACGCTTGTGCAAAAAGATAGACAGAGCAGAAATCTGTCCCTTTAAAGAACTAGCTGATAATCCTTTATCCAAACCCTCTTGGGGAAAGGACAATATCCTAGGAATCCTAACCTTACTCCATGAGTAATTCTTGGATTCACACCAATGAAGATATTTGCAACATATCTTATGGTAGATTTTCCTGGTTACAGGCTTTCGTGCCTGTATTAAGGTATCAACGACTGACTCGGAGAAGCCATGCCTTGATAAAATCAAGCGTTCAATCTCCAGGCAGTCAGTCTCAGAGAAATTAGATTTGGATGATTGAAAGGACCTTGTAGTAGAAGGTCTTGTCTCAGAGGCAGAGGCCAAGGTGGAAAGGATGACATGTCCACCAGGTCTGCATACCAGGTCCTGCGTGGCCACGCAGGCGCGATCAAGATCACCGATGCTCTCTCCTGTTTGATTTTGGCAATCAGTCGAGGGAGCAGAGGAAACGGTGGAAACACATAAGCCAGGTTGAAGAACCACGGTGCTGCTAGAGCATCTATCAGCGTCGCTTCTGGGTCCCTGGACCTGGATCCGTAACAAGGAAGCTTGGCGTTCTGGCGAGACGCCATGAGATCCAATTCTGGTGTGCCCCAACGATGAACCAATTGAGCAAACACCTCCGGATGGAGTTCCCACTCCCCCGGATGAAAAGTCTGACGACTTAGAAAATCCGCCTCCCAGTTCTCTACACCTGGGATATGGATCGCTGATAGATGGCAAGAGTGAGTCTCTGCCCAGTGAATTATCTTGGAGACTTCTAACATCGCTAGGGAGCTCCTGGTCCCCCCTTGATGGTTGATGTAAGCCACAGTCGTGATGTT
This sequence comes from Bombina bombina, assembly GCF_027579735.1. Taxonomy (NCBI): domain Eukaryota; kingdom Metazoa; phylum Chordata; class Amphibia; order Anura; family Bombinatoridae; genus Bombina; species Bombina bombina. The sequence continues at coordinate 799,350,801 of NC_069499.1, read as the reverse complement.
GTCCGACTGAAATCTGATGAACCTCAGGGTTGCTAACTGAGGCCAAGCTAGAAGAGCATTGAATATTGCTCTTAACTCCAGAATATTTATTGGGAGGAGTTTCTCCTCCTGAGTCCACGATCCCTGAGCCTTCAGGGAATTCCAGACTGCACCCCAACCTAGAAGGCTGGCATCTGTTGTTACAATTGTCCAATCTGGCCTGCGAAAAAGTCATACCTTTGGACAGATGGACCCGAGATAGCCACCAGAGAAGAGAATCTCTGGTCTCTTGATCCAGATTTAGCAGAGGGGACAAATCTGTGTAATCCCCATTCCACTGACTGAGCATGCATAATTGCAGCGGTCTGAGATGTAGGCGCGCAAATGGCACTATGTCCATCGCCGCTACCATTAAGCCGATCACTTCCATGCACTGAGCCACCGAAGGGCGCGGAATGTAGTGAAGAACATGGCAGGAATTTTGAAGCTTTGATAACCTGGACTCCGTCAGGTAAATTTTCATTTCTACAGAATCTATCAGAGTTCCTAGGAAGGAAACCCTTGTGAGGGGTGATAGAGAACTCTTTCCCTCGTTCACTTTCCACCCATGCGACCTCAGAAATGCCAACACTATGTCCGTATGAGATTTGGCAATTTGGAAGTTTGACGCCTGTATCAGGATGTCGTCTAGATAAGGGGCCACTGCTATGCCCCGTGGTCTTAGGACCGCCAGAAGAGACCCCAGAACCTTTGTAAAAATTCTTGGGGCTGTAGCTAACCCGAAGGGAAGAGCCACAAACTGGTAATGCCTGTCTAGAAAGGCAAACCTTAGGAACCGATGACGATCTTTGTGAATCGGTATGTGAAGGTAAGCATCCTTCAAATCCACTGTGGTCATGTACTGACCCTCCTGGATCATAGGTAGGATTGTCCGAATAGTTTCCATTTTGAACGATGGAACTCTGAGGAATTTGTTTAAGATCTTTAGATCCAAAATTGGTCTGAAGGTTCCCTCTTTTTTGGGAACCACAAACAGATTTGAATAAAATCTCTGTCCTTGTTCCACCTGTGGAACTGGATGGATCACTCCCATTATTAGGAGGTCTTGCACACAGCGTAAGAATGCCTCTTTCTTTATCTGGTTTACAGATAATCTCGAAAGGTGAAATCTCCCTTGTGGGGGGGGAAGCTTTGAAGTCCAGAAGATATCCCTGAGATATGATCTCCAACGCCCAGGGATCCTGAACATCTCTTGCCCACGCCTGGGCGAAGAGAGAAAGTCTGCCCCCTACTAGATCCGTTGCCGGATAGGGGGCCATTCCTTCATGCTGTCTTAGAGGCAGCAGCAGGCTTTCTGGCCTGCTTGCCTTTGCTCCAGGCCTGGTTAGATTTCCAGGCCGGCTTGGATTGCGCAAAAGTTCCCTCTTGTTTTGTAGCAGAGGAAGTTGATGCTGCACCTGCCTTGAAGTTTTGAAAGGCATGAAAATTAGACTGTTTGGCCCTTGATTTGGCCCTGTCCTGAGGAAAGGTATGACCCTTACCTCCATTAATGTCAGCAATAATTTCCTTCAAACCAGGCCCGAATAGGGTCTGCCCCTTGAAGGGAATGTTAAGTAATTTAGACTTTGAAGTCACGTCAGCTGACCAAGATTTAAGCCATAGCACCCTACGCACCTGGATGGCGAATCCAGAATTCTTAGCCGTTAGTTTAGTCAAATGAACAATGGCATCAGAAAGAAAAGAATAAGCTAGCTTAAGTGTTCTAAGCTTGTCAAGTATTTCAGTCAATGGAGTAGATGTCTGAAAGGCCTCTTCCAGAGACTCAAACCAGAACGCCGCAGCAGCAGTGACAGGAGCAATGCATGCAAGGGGCTGCAGGATAAAACCTTGTTGAATAAACATTTTCTTAAGGTAACCTTCTAATTTTTTATCCATTGGATCTGAAAAAGCACAACTGTCCTCGACAGGGATAGTGGTACGCTTTGCTAAAGTAGAAACTGCTCCCTCCACCTTAGGGACCGTCTGCCATAAGTCCTGTGTGGTGGCGTCTATTGGAAACATTTTTCTAAAAATAGGAGGGGGGGAAAACGGCACACCGGGTCTGTCCCACTCCTTAGTAATAATTTCTGTAAACCTTTTAGGTATTGGAAAAACGTCAGTACACACCGGCACCGCGTAGTATTTATCCAGTCTACACAATTTCTCTGGCACTGCAATTGTGTCACAGTCATTCAGAGCAGCTAAAACCTCTCCAAGCAACACCCGGAGGTTCTCAAGCTTAAATTTAAAAGTAGACATATCTGAATCAGGTTTCCCCGAGTCAGAGACGTCACCCACAGACTGAAGCTCTTCCTCAGCTTCTGCATATTGTGACGCAGTATCAGACATGGGCCTTAAAACATCTGTACGCTCTGTATTACGTCTAACCCCAGATCGCGCTTTCCTCTGAATTCAGGCAGTCTGGCTAATACCGCTGACAGGGTATTATCCATGATTGCCGCCATGTCCTGCAAAGTAATCGCTATGGGCATCTTTGATGTACTTGGCGCCATTTTAGCGTGAGTCCCTTGAGCGGGAGTCAAAGGGTCCGACACGTGGGGAGAGTTAGTCGGCATAACTTCCCCCTCGTCAGAATCCTCTGGTGATAATTCTTTTAAAGATAACAGCTGATCTTTATTGTTTAAAGTGAAATCAATACATTTAGTACACATTCTCCTATGGGGTTCCACCATGGCTTTTAAACATAATGAACAAGGAGTTTCCTCTATGTCAGACATGTTTATACAGACTAGCAATGAGACTAGCAAGCTTGGAAAACACTTTAAATCAAGTTAACAAGCAATATAAAAAAACGTTACTGTGCCTTTAAGAGAAACAAATTTTGCCAAAATTTGAAATAACAGTGAAAAAAGGCAGTTAAACTAACGAAATTTTTACAGTGTATGTAACAAGTTAGCAGAGCATTGCACCCACTTGCAAATGGATGATTAACCCCTTAATACAAAAAACAGATTAACAAAACGAAAAATATGTTTTTTAAACAGTCATAACAACTGCCACAGCTCCTACTTTTGAAGCCTTTTGAGCCCTTCAGAGATGTCCTATAGCATGCAGGGGACTGCTGAGGGAAGCTGAATGTCACAGTTTGTAATTTTAACTGCACCAACTGTAACTTTTATACTATAACAGTGGAAAGCCTCAGGAAACTGTTTCTAGGCAAAAATAAAGCCAGCCATGTGGAAAAAACTAGGCCCCAATAAGTTTTATCACCAAAGCATATATAAAAACGATTAAACATGCCAGCAAACGTTTTATATTGCACATTAATCAGAGTATATACCTCTGATAGCAAGCCTGATACTAGTCGCTATTAAATCACTGTATTTAGGCTTTAACTTACATTAATCCGGTATCAGCAGCATTTTCTAGCAAATTCCATCCCTAGAAAAACTTAACTGCACATACCTTATTGCAGGATACCCTGCACGCCATTCTCCCTCTGAAGTTACCTCACTCCTCAGACATATGTGAGAATAGCAGTGGATCTTAGTTACTTCTGCTAAGATCATAGAAAAACGCAGGCAGATTCTTCTTCTAAATGCTGCCTGAGATAAAATAGTACACTCCGGTACCATTTAAAAACAATAAACTTTTGATTGAAGAAAAAACTAACTATATTTTACCACTTTCCTCTTACTACCTACAGCTATGTTGAGAGCTTGCAAGAGAATGACTGGGTATGGCAGTTAGGGGAGGAGCTATATAGCAGCTCTGCTGTGGGTGATCCTCTTGCAACTTCCTGTTAGGAAGGAGAATATCCCACAAGTAATGGATGATCCGTGGACTGGATACACCTAACAAGAGAAACAGATGTTTTGGGTTACAGGAAAGAGTAGAGATGAGATTAGAGAAGTATTGTTGCTTATAAAGATTAAGGGCAGAATAGTAGGAGTTCAGGATGAACTTGTAGTGAAGAAAGTCTGAACTCTGAGATTTCCTCCAGTGTCGCTCAGCAGTACGGGAACATCTGCGTAGGTACTGTGTCAGAGGAGTATGCCAGGGCTGACTATGAGAGTGTGGTTTCTGAGCTATGGTAGGAGGGGCCAGAGTGTCAATGACCGATGTAAGTGTGGATTTATAGTGGCAGATAGATTGGTCAGGGCAGGAAAAGGAGGTGATGGAAAAGAGGAGAGGTTCGAGGGAGCTAGCAGCTGTTGCTGATCTAATGACTTGGTGCTTCTGTGAAGTTTGGTGTGAGCGGAAGGGGGGTTGAAGGTAGGGAAGTGATGTTGCAAGTTAGGAGATGATGGTCAGAAAAAGGAAAAGGGGGGTTTGTGGGGCTTTGTGAAATTTGAGATAGTGCATCGATAGCTGAAAATCAGATCAAGGGAGTGACCATCTTTGTGAGTGGGAGAGTCAGTCCATTGTGACAGGCCGAAAGAGAATGTGAGTTGCGGAGGTTGTTTTGTAGAGGAGGCAGTGGAATTGTCAAGAGGGATGTCCCCAAGAATGAGGGCAGGGGTGTCTGGGGAAAGGAAATAAGGAAGCCAGGCAGCAAAGTGATCTAAAAATTGTGTTGGGGAGCCAGGGGGGCAGTATTAGGGGTTAATAAGTTTAATATAGTATTTATGATGCAGGGGAGTGGCGGTTTAGGGGTTAATAGGTAGTTTATGGGTGTTAGTGTACTTTGTAACATTTTAGTTATAAGTTTTGTCAAAACATTTTTGTTTTCCAAAATCCATAACTACTGATCTCAGATCGCGGAATGGACCACGGCTGTATAGGCCATAACATAAGCCTTTTAGCCGGACCACACAACCTGTAATACGACACAATGAAAATCCTGCACTCAAAGTCATTTGAGGAATGGAGAGTTGCGTGACAGGCTAAAATGCTTGTGTTATAGCCCTACCACCCTGACTTGTAATACGGGAGATCTGCCATTCAACGTGAAATGGCCAGCTTTTCAGCGGTATAGCCATACCACACCATAACGCAAAACTTGGAATTTTGCACATAATTAGGAGCTCCCAATTTAACACTATTGATGAGGTTAGGCTGGGACACCCACTGAAAGGGTCTTAGAAAGCAGAAAGAGAAGACACTCCCCTCCATATGAAAAGACCCATTACACACAAACAGGAGAAAGCAGGAGTCTGTAGACATCAGTCTACATCTGATACTTTGGGGCTTGGTTAGGAGTCAGCACAATGTTATTTAACAATAAGCAAAACTTCAATAATATATTTAGCATTATGACATGAACACTATGAAGTAAAACAAACATCATATAACTTAAATTGATGGATTTACCATCACTAAAAATAAATATGAGTTTCTCTCAGTTTTGTAAAATACAGCATTACACTCACCCTGGTTGATCGTTGTGGCCCTCTCTGCATCGGTTCCTTACCAGAGAGTATTGCACAATGCCTCAATATCGAGGCATCACTGCAATACTCTGAAAGCAGCTGGAAGCGATCACGATCACTTCTAGCGCTCAAAACCCCTGAGGACGTACAGTCCTTGGTCATTAACTACCGGTTTTCGTAGGACATACCTTGGTCGTTAAGAGGTTAACCAAGTTGTGTACAAGTGTCATTACATGATTATAATCTCTTTAATGTATTGATCTGAGAGTATTTAAACAAACATTGTTTTTAAATTCTCAAAGTCTAAATAACTGACAATCATATTTCAATTTCATACTCACAAGTTGGCTGAATTAGCATATGGATGGAAATCCATATGAGCAGTAACGCCACGTCAAGGCTTCAGCCATTGTTACTGGCCATTCACACACCTTTCATATCTCCATACATATCTCCTTACACTCACAGAATCACACACCTTTCGCTCTATATACTTACCGTACTTACCATTTATTTTTATTGTCCTTTGTTGGAATAGGACATAAAAGAGAGGACCTTGATGTTAAGCGTCCATCCCTTTACAGGAAATATGGCTAGATGTTGATAGCCACGAGAGACGGGTTTGCTGCTCAGATGTTACCAGACACTTATTGGATTGTTGTTGGGAGCCAGGAGAGACAGAGTTGCAGCAAAATGGCTAAGAGACCCAGGGTTACTGCTTAGAGGCCAGGATGTATGCAGATTTGATGTTAAAGTGAATGTAAAGTTTCATCAAGTAGTGCCCGGTTTTTAAAAATACTTAAAAAAACAGGGGCACTTTCATTGATGAAACTTTACATTGCACCATATTTGTAGAAATACTTACCTCTTCTTCTTGAAAGCCGCTGCAGCACTTCGCCAGACCGTCGCAAGCCTCTTCCTACATCAGAAATGATGATTCCAGCCTTCCTCCAATCAAGGCATTGCTTTAGGCAATGCTTCCCCGGGGGAAGCCCTGATTTGAGGATGCCGGAATCGTTATTGCTGACATAGGAAGAGGCTTGGGACGGGCTGGCGAAGCACTGGAGTGGCTTTCAAGACGAAGAGGTAAGTATTTCAACAAATATAAGAGACGAGGATGTAATCAGGTTTGCTGCTGAATGGCCAGGATACTCAAGATGACTGCTGAAACCAAGAGGCAGCATAGAAACTTGGAGACGCCAGATGACACAGGCTTGCTGGTGGATGGATCACAGATGGTACAGGAACTTGATGGTGGATGGATCACAGATGGTACATGGACTTGCTGGTGGATGGATCACAGATGGTACATGAACTTGATGGGGGATGGATCACAGATGGTACATGGACTTGCTGCTGCATGGATCACAGATGGTACATGGACTTGATGGGGGATGGATCACAGATGGTACATGGACTTGCTGCTGCATGGATCACAGATGGTACATGAACTTGCTGCTGCATGGATCACAGATGGTGCATGGACTTGATGGGGGATGGATCACAGATGGTACATGGACTTGCTGCTGCATGGATCACAGATGGTACATGGACTTGATGGGGGATGGATCACAGATGGTACATGGACTTGCTGCTGCATGGATCACAGATGGTACATGGACTTGATAGGGGATGGATCACAGATGGTACATGGACTTGCTGGTGGATGGATCACAGATGGTACATGAACTTGATGGGGGATGGATCACAGATGGTACATGGACTTGCTGCTGCATGGATCACAGATGGTACATGGACTTGATGGGGGATGGATCACAGATGGTACATGGACTTGCTGCTGCATGGATCACAGATGGTACATTAACTTGCTGCTGCATGGATCACAGATGGTACATGGACTTGATGGGGGATGGATCACAGATGGTACATGGACTTGCTGCTGCATGGATCACAGATGGTACATGAACTTGCTGCTGCATGGATCACAGATGGTACATGGACTTGATGGGGGATGGATCACAGATGGTACATGGACTTGTTGCTGCATGGATCACAGATGGTACATGGACTTGATGGGGGATGGATCACAGATGGTACATGGACTTGCTGCTGCATGGATCACAGATGGTACATGGACTTGATGGGGGATGGATCACAGATGGTACATGGACTTGCTGGTGGATGGATCACAGATGGTACATGAACTTGATGGGGGATGGATCACAGATGGTACATGGACTTGCTGCTGCATGGATCACAGATGGTACATGGACTTGATGGGGGATGGATCACAGATGGTACATAGACTTGCTGCTGCATGGATCACAGATGGTACATGAACTTGCTGCTGCATGGATCACAGATGGTACATGGACTTGCTGCTGCATGGATTACAGATGGTACATGAACTTGCTGCTGCATGGATCACAGATGGTACATGGACTTGCTGCTGCATGGATCACAGAAGGTACATGAACTTGCTGCTGCATGGATCACAGATGGTACATGGACTTGCTGCTGCATGGATCACAGATGGTACATGAACTTGCTGCTGCATGGATCACAGATGGTACATTAACTTGCTGCTGCATGGATCACAGATGGTACATGGATGGACTTGATGGGGGATGGATCACAGATGGTACATGGACTTGCTGCTGCATGGATCACAGATGGTACATGAACTTGCTGCTGCATGGATCACAGATGGTACATGGACTTGATGGGGGATGGATCACAGATGGTACATGGACTTGTTGCTGCATGGATCACAGATGGTACATGGACTTGATGGGGGATGGATCACAGATGGTACATGGACTTGCTGCTGCATGGATCACAGATGGTACATGGACTTGATGGGGGATGGACCACAGATGGTACATGGACTTGCTGGTGGATGGATCACAGATGGTACATGAACTTGATGGGGGATGGATCACAGATGGTACATGGACTTGCTGTTGCATGGATCACAGATGGTACATGGACTTGATGGGGGATGGATCACAGATGGTACATGGACTTGCTGCTGCATGGATCACAGATGGTACATGAACTTGCTGCTGCATGGATCACAGATGGTACATGGACTTGCTGCTGCATGGACCACAGATGGTACATGAACTTGCTGCTGCATGGATCACAGATGGTACATGGACTTGCTGCTGCATGGATCACAGATGGTACATTAACTTGCTGCTGCATGGATCACAGATGGTACATGGACTTGCTGCTGCATGGATCACAGATGGTACATGAACTTGCTGCTGCATGGATCACAGATGGTACATGGACTTGCTGCTGCATGGATCACAGATGGTACATGAACTTGCTGCTGCATGGATCACAGATGGTACATGGACTTGCTGCTGCATGGATCACAGATGGTACATGGACTTGATGGTGGATGGATCACAGATGGTACATGAACTTGCTGGTGCATGGATCACAGATGGTACATGGACTTGATGGTGGATGGATCACAGATGGTACATGGACTTGCTGCTGCATGGATTACAGATGGTATATGGACTTGCTGCTGCATGGATCACAGATGGTACATGGACTTGATGGTGGACGGATCACAGATGGTACATGGACTTGCTGCTGCATGGATCACAGATGGTACATGGACTTGCTGCTGCATGGATCACAGATGGTACATGGACTTGCTGCTGCATGGATCACAGATGGTACACCAGGGCACACTATATAAGGCTGGAAGGGCCAGATGACACAGGAATGTTGTTGAAAGAAGCCAGGTGATATAGACTTGCTGTTAATAGGGCATGAGCCAGACTTTCAGATGTAAAACCGGACACAGTTTGACTGCTGCTGAGATAGAATTTCCAGAGACGAAGCATTCTAAGAACACAAGACCACAGAAGTGACAACGTTGGCACAAGATTGATCCACGAAGCGTGTGAAAATACCTGAAGACACGTGCGGAAAAAGAATACTCGCAAATCGGATGAAAAGAACGGCGAAACTAAGGATGTTTAACTATTTATATTTATATGTTTGGACCTTTATTAAATAAGAATTTATCTGTTTTTTTAACTATCTAGATGGACTTTTTTTTAGCAAACTTTTTAGTATGGTTTTGTTAACTAATATGGGCTTGTTTGATGATTTGACTTTCTATTATTTTAATGTGTTTAGTTGTTATGTTGTTTTTGTTGTTTTTTTTCCAATAGAAAACAATTAAACTTAACATATAGCTTAACATCAAACTAAGCTTAACATAACACTTAACAAACTATATACATAAATATATAAATATAATAATAATAAATAGCTCAAAAATAATAAAAGTCCATGAACCGATTCCATTTCTGGAGGACTCCCACTAAAGTTAGTGGAATGGATTTTCTGAGGGTCCCGTACACAGAGCTGGAAGGTCTTACCTAAATAGAATACGAAACATAGAAAATCATTATCAGCTTGTCAGATGTACAAATCAGTCATCTTATTAAGTATAAATAAGCAAACAAATACAACTGCTTTACACATCAGGATAACTGGGTAAGATACACATCAGATAAAAACATGAGATAATATTTACCTTGTTCTCTAGAATATTCTGTCACCTATATAAATGGGCAGAATACACAAATGTTCATATAACTACATGTAATAGACACTACTATAAAGAAGAATGTGCACAGATACTAATATACAAATCCAGTTTAAAACCTTTTAAAAACTTACTTAGAAGCTCCCAGTTTAACACTGTTGATGAGGTTAGGATGGGACACCCAGTGAAAGGGGCTGAAAAAGCAGGAAGAGCCGACACTCCCCCCACCTCCCCTGCATATGAAAAGACAGATTACACAAACAGGAGCAAGCAGGAGTCTGTAGACGTCAGCGTGCTGCACTTCCATTTCTAACAGGAACTGAAAAACTCACAATTTCATGGTGGAATTACAGGAAAAGGGGACAAAATAAATGTTTTTATATATATTCAATTTATCATTTTATATTACTATCTCAAAGTGTTTAATGTCTGTTTAAAAATAAGGCTGTGCAATATTTATTCTAACTATATAGATAAATGTACTCTGTAATGAATGATTTTAGCTAGATACACTGTGGCGCACAGGTTGGTGTATGTATCTATATTTGTGTAGGTGTGAAAATCTGTACATATATGCGTATGTATCTGTGTGTGTGCATGTTTGTACTTTTATGTGTATGTATGTTTATGTGTGTATATGTATGATTGTGTGTGTACTTGTGCATGTAAGTATGTTTATGTGTGTGTATGTATGATTGTGTGTTCTTGTGTATGTACTTGTGCATGTAAGTATGATTATGTGTGTGATTGTGTGTGTACTTGTGTGTGTATTTATGATTGTGTGTGTACTTGTGCATATATGTATGTTTATACATGTGCATGTTTGTACTTGTGCATGTAAGTATGTGTGATTGTATGTATGTACATATAAGTATGTTTATGTGTGTGTATGTGTGCCTGTATATACTGTATGTTTGTGTGTGTATAAGTATGTGTGTGTCTGTATATACTGTATGTTTGTATGTGCATAAGTATGTGTATGTGTGCCTGTATATACTGTATGTTTGTGTGTATACGTATGTGTGTGTATGTGTGCCTGTATATACTGTATGTTTGTGTGAGTATAAGTATGTGTGTGCCTGTATATACTGTATGTTAGTGTGTGTATAAGTATGTGTGTCTGTATATACTGTATGTTTGTGTGTGTATAAGTATGTGTGTGCCTGTATATACTGTATGTTTGTGTGTGTATAAGTATGTGTGTATGTATATACTGTATGTTTGTGTGTGTATAAGTATGTGTGTCTGTATATACTGTATGTTTGTGTGTGTATAAGTATGTGTGTGTGTGCCTGTATATACTGTATGTTTGTGTGTGTATAAGTATGTGTGTGTGTGTCTCTATATACTGTATGTTTGTGTGTGTATAAGTATGTGTGTGTGTGCCTGTATATACTGTATGTTTGTGTGTGTATAAGTATGTGTGTGTGTGTCTCTATATACTGTATGTTTGTGTGTGTATAAGTATGTGTGTGTGTGTGTCTGTATATACTGTATGTTTGTGTGTGTGTATAAGTATGTGTGCCTGTATATACTGTATGTTTGTGTGTGTATAAGTATGTGTGTGTAGATAGAATACATTTTACAACATAAATATGGGATACATTGGATTATAATAAACATAAAATGTAAGATAAAAAAAAATATCACTCACATCTTCCTGTACAAGCGCCAGCGGCTCCTGCGCAGTCTCCTGCTTCCCGCTCAGATGTTGCGTGAGTGCCTTTTCTCTGTTTAGCTGCAAGAAGTAACAGGATAGATTTGAACAATAATGTTTGTACAGTTCCTGCACCAATCTCCATAGAATGTGCAGGATCTGATTAAGCAATGGGGTTTGGTCAGATAATAATGGATACTACTTGTTTGGTGCAGTAATTATAGCTCCTCCCTTTCTTTTCTGTGCAGCATGAACAGATAACTTGCACCTAGATTACAAGTTTTGCGCTAAACAGAGTCCGAAATGAACGCAACAAAAGTTGCGTTATTTCACCCTCCATAGCGCTGTCATTACGAGTTTCTGAAAAGAATCCTTGTGCGTGCGATATGGTTGCGTTAAGCTCCATACTGCACAAAATCCAAGGGCTGCTTTGACGTGCTTGTGCAAGATTTTCCCCATAAACATCAATGGGGAGAGAGTGTTAGAAAAAAACTAGCACCTGCGATCGCGGAATGGCGATCGCCGTAACGCAACCCTAGTGATGTCTATAGGGAAAAGAAAGTTACATTTAAACCTAACACACTAAACCCCTAGTCTAAATACCCCTTATCTGCTGCCCCCCGACATCACCGACACTAAATAAAGTTATTAACCCCTAATCTGCCGCTCCCGACATAGCCAACACTGATAAAAAATATTAACCCCTATTCCGCCACTCCTATATCTCCGCCACTATAATAAAGATATTAACACCTAAACCGCTGGCCCCCCCACATCACAAAACACTAAATTAAACTATTAACCCCTAAACCTAACACCCCCCTAACTGTAAATTAAAATTACAAAATGGCTATCTTTAAAAAAATAAAAACTCACCTGTGAAATAAAAAACATAATTTATGCTTACCTGATAAATTTATTTCTCTTGTGGTGTATCCAGTCCACGGATCATCCATTACTTGTGGGATATTCTCATTCCCAACAGGTAGTTGCAAGAGGATCACCCACAGCAGAGCTGTCTATATAGCTCCTCCCCTAACTGCCATATCTAGTAATTCGACCGAAAACAAGCAGAGAAAGGAGAAACCATAGGGTGCAGTGGTGACTGTAGTTTAAAGTTAAAAAATACCTGCCTTAAAATGACAGGGCGGGCCGTGGACTGGATACACCACAAGAGAAATAAATTTATCAGGTAAGCATAAATTATGTTTTCTCTTGTAAGGTGTATCCAGTCCACGGATCATCCATTACTTGTGGGATACCAATACCAAAGCTAAAGTACACGGATGAAGGGAGGTACAAGGCAGGTACTTAAACGGAAGGTACCACTGCCTGTAAAACCTTTCTCCCAAAAATAGCCTCCGAAGAAGCAAAAGTATCAAATTTGTAGAATTTTGAAAAAGTATGAAGCGAAGACCAAGTCGCCGCCTTGCAAATCTGTTCAACAGAAGCCTCATTTTTAAAGGCCCATGTGGAAGCCACAGCTCTAGTAGAATGAGCTGTAATCCTTTCAGGAGGCTGCTGGCCAGCAGTCTCATAAGCTAAGTGTATTATACTTCTTAGCCAAAGCGAAAGAGAAGTTGCCGAAGCCTTTTGGCCTTTCCTCTGTCCAGAGTAGACAACAAACAATGCAGATGTTTGACGAAAATCTTTAGTAGCTTGTAAATAATACTTTAAAGCACGAACCACGTCAAGATTGTGTAATAGACGTTCCTTCTTTGAAGAAGGGTTAGGACACAATGATGGAACAACAATCTCCTGATTGATATTCTTATTAGATACCACCTTAGGTAAAAACCCAGGTTTGGTGCGCAGAACTACCTTATCTGCATGGAAGATCAGATAAGGAGAATCACATTGTAAGGCAGATAACTCGGAAACTCTACGAGCCGAGGAAATAGCTACCAAAAAAAGAACTTTCCAAGATAAAAGCTTAATATCTATGGAATGAAGAGGTTCAAACGGAACCCCTTGAAGAACTTTAAGAACCAAATTTAAACTCCATGGCGGAGCAACTGGTTTAAACACAGGCTTGATTCTAACTAAAGCATGACAAAAAGCCTGAACGTCTGGAACATCCGCCAGACGCTTGTGCAAAAGAATAGACAGAGCAGAAATCTGTCCCTTTAAAGAACTAGCTGACAATCCTTTTTCCAATCCTTCTTGGAGAAAAGATAATATCCTGGGAATCCTGACTTTACTCCATGAGTAACCCTTGGATTCACACCAATAAAGATATTTACGCCATATCTTATGATAGATTTTCCTGGTGACAGGCTTTCGTGCCTGAATTAGGGTATCAATGACTGACTCGGAGAAGCCACGCTTTGATAAAATCAAGCGTTCAATCTCCAGGCAGTCAGTCTCAGAGAAATTAGATTTGGATGGTTGAACGGACCCTGAAGTAGAAGGTCCTGTCTCAGAGGCAGAGTCCATGGTGGAAAGGATGACATGTCCACCAGATCTGCATACCAAGTCCTGCGTGGCCACGCAGGCGCTATCAAGATCACCAATGCTCTCTCCTGCTTGATTTTGGCAATCAGACGAGGGAGCAGAGGAAACGGTGGAAACACATAAGTCAGGTTGAAGGACCAAGGCGCTGCTAGAGCATCTATCAGCGTCGCCTTGGGATCCCTGGACCTGGATCCGTAACAAGGAAGCTTGGCGTTCTGGTAAGACGCCATGAGATCCAGTTCTGGTTCGCCCCAACGATGAATCAATTGTGCAAACACATCCGGATGGAGTTTCCACTCCCCCGGATGAAAAGTCTGACGACTTAGAAAATCCGCCTCCCAGTTCTCTACACCTGGGATATGGATAGCTGATAGGTGGCAAGAGTGAATCTCTGCCCAGTGAATTATCTTTGAGACTTCTAACATCGCCAGGGAACTCCTTGTTCCCCCTTGATGGTTGATGTAAGCCACAGTCGTGATGTTGTCCGACTGAAATCTGATGAACCTCATTGTCGCTAGCTGAGGCCAAGCCTGAAGAGCATTGAATATCGCTCTCAGTTCCAGAATGTTTATTGGAAGGAGTGTCTCCTCCTAGTCCACGATCCCTGAGCCTTCAGGGAGTTCCAGAATGCCCCCCAGCCTAGAAGGCTGGCATCTTTCGTTACAATTGTCCAATCTGGCCTGCGAAAGGTCATACCTTTGGACAGATTGACCGGAGATAGCCACCAGAGAAGAGAATCCCTGGTCTCTTGATCCAGATTTAGTAGAGGGGACAAAAGCAAAAAATAAAAACGGTACTGTGCCTTTAAGAGAAACAAATTTTGTCAGAATTTGAAAAACAGTGAAAAAAGGCAGTAAATCAAATGACATTTTTACAGTGTGTATAATAAGCTAACAGAGCATTGCACCCACTTGCAAATGGATGATTAACCCCTTAGTTCAAAAAACGGATCAAAAAAACGATATAGACGTTTTTTAACAGTGACAACAAACTGCCACAGCTCTGCTGTGGCCCTACCTTCCCAAATAAATGACTTTGGAAAGCCTCTGAACCCTTTAGAGATGTCCTATAGTATTCAGGGGACTCCTGGAGGAAGCTGGATGTCTCAGTCTGTAATTTTTTCTGCGCAATAAAGCACCAAAATAGGCCCCTCCCACTCATGTTAAAACAGTGGAGAGTCTAAGGAAACTGTTTCTAGGCAAATTTAAGCCAGCCATGTGGAAAAAATAGGCCCCAATAAAGTTTTATCACCAAAGCATATATAAACACGCTTAAACATGCCAGCAAACGTTTTATATTGCAAGTTTATAAGAGTATTACCTCTAAAAGTAAGCATGATACCAGTTGCTATTAAATCACTGTATTCAGGCTTACCTTACATAAATCTGGTATCAGCAGCAATTTCTAGTATTTACATCTCTAGAATTTTTTTTTAACTGCACATACCTCATAGCAGGATACCCTGCACGCCATTCCCCAGCTGAAGTTACCTCTCTCTTCAGTTATGTGTGAGAACAGCAATGGATCTTAGTTACAACCTGCTAAGATCATAGAAATCACAGGCAGATTCTTCTTCTATTTTCTGCCTGGGATAAAATAGTACAACTCCGGTACCATTTAAAAATAATAAACTTTTGATTGAAGCAAAATAACAGCTACTTTCACCACTTCTCTCTTACTACCTCCATGCTTGTTGAGAGTTGCAAGAGAATGACTGGATATGGCAGTTAGGGGAGGAGCTATATAGACAGCTCTGCTGTGGGTGATCCTCTTGCAACTTCCTGTTGGGAATGAGAATATCCCACAAGTAATGGATGATCCGTGGACTGGATACACCTTACAAGAGAAATAACCCTAACATTAAACTATAAATTAAACTAACCTTACTATACTAATAAAATAAAAAATACTACCAATTAAAATATCTAAATTACAAATTTAAAAAAACCTAACACTAAGAAAAATTTTTTAAGATCTATATTACAACTAAAAAAAATGCTACGAAAAATTTAAAAAAATCTAAGTTTAAAAAATAATTAACACTAAAATCACGAAAAAAATAAACGAAATTATCAAAAATAAAAATAATTACACCTAATTTAATCCCGACATCGCCAAAACTGATAAAAATATTAACCCCTATTCCGCCGCTCCTGACATCGCAGCCACTATTATAAAGTTATTAACCCCTAAACCTCCATCCTCCCACATCTCCGCCAATAAAGAAACCTATTAACCCCTAAACTGCCGCCCCCAGGGCCCCCACATCACAAAACACTAAATTAAACTATTAACCCCTTAACCTAACCCCCCCAACTTTAAATTAAAATGACAAAATAGCTATCTTTAAAAAAATAAAAACTTACCTGTGAAATAAAAATAACCCTAAGATTAAACTATAAATTCACCTAACCTTACTATTCTAATAAAATAAAAAAACATAATTTATGCTTACCTGATAAATTTATTTCTCTTGTAGTGTATCCAGTCCACGGATCATCCATTACTTATGGGATATTAACTCCTCCCCAACAGGAAGTGCAAGAGGATTCACCCAGCAGAGCTGCTATATAGCTCCTCCCCTAACTGCCATTACCAGTCATTCGACCGAAAACATGCAGAGAAAGGAAAACCATAGGGTACAGTGGTGACTGTAGTTTAATGGAAAAATTACCTGCCTTAAAGTGACAGGGCGGGCCGTGGACTGGATACACTACAAGAGAAATAAATTTATCAGGTAAGCATAAATTATGTTTTCTCTTGTTAGGTGTATCCAGTCCACGGATCATCCATTACTTGTGGGATACCAATACCAAAGCTAAAGTACACGGATGACGGGAGGGACAGGCAGGCTCTTTATACGGAAGGAACCACTGCCTGAAGAACCTTTCTCCCAAAAACAGCCTCCGAAGAAGCAAAAGTGTCAAATTTGTAAAATTTGGAAAAAGTATGAAGAGAAGACCAAGTTGCAGCCTTGCAAATCTGTTCAACAGAAGCCTCATTCTTAAAGGCCCAAGTGGAAGCCACAGCTCTAGTAGAATGTGCTGTAATTCTTTCAGGAGGCTGCTGTCCAGCAGTCTCATAGGCTAACCGTATTATGCTACGAAGCCAAAAGGAGAGAGAGGTAGCCGAAGCTTTTTGACCTCTCCTCTGACCAGAATAAACGACAAACAGGGAAGACGTTTGTCGAAAATCCTTAGTTGCCTGTAGATAAAATTTCAGGGCACGGACTACATCTAGATTGTGTAGCAGACGTTCCTTTTTCGAAGAAGGATTAGGACACAAAGATGTAACCACAATCTCTTGATTGATATTCCTGTTAGTGACCACCTTAGGTAGGAACCCAGGTTTAGTACGCAGAACTACCTTGTCTGAATGAAAAATCAGATAAGGAGAATCACAAAGTAAGGCAGATAACTCAGAGACTCTTCGAGCCGAGGAAATCGCCATTAAAAACAGAACTTTCCAAGATAACAACTTGATATCAATGGAATGAAGGGGTTCAAATGGAACCCCCTGTAAAACATTAAGAACTAAGTTCAAACTCCATGGTGGAGCAACAGTTTTAAATACAGGCTTGATCCTAGCTAAAGCCTGACAAAAAGCTTGAACGTCCGGAACTTCTGACAGACGTTTGTGTAAAAGAATGGACAGAGCTGAAATCTGTCCCTTTAAGGAACTAGCGGATAAACCCTTTTCTAAACCTTCTTGTAGAAAAGACAATATCCTCGGAATCCTAACCTTACTCCATGAGTAACTCTTGGATTCGCACCAATATAAGTATTTGCGCCATATCTTATGGTAAATCTTTCTGGTAACAGGCTTCCTAGCCTGTATTAAGGTATCAATAACTGACTCAGAAAAACCACGTTTTGATAAAATCAAGCGTTCAATTTCCAAGCAGTCAGCTTCAGAGAAATTAGATTTTGATGTTTGAAGGGACCCTGGATCAGAAGGTCCTGTTTCAGAGGTAGCGACCAAGGTGGACAGGATGACATGTCCACTAGATCTGCATACCAAGTCCTGCGTGGCCATGCAGGCGCTATTAGAATCACTGATGCTCTCTCCTGTTTGATTCTGGCAATCAATCGAGGAAGCATCGGGAAGGGTGGAAACACATAAGCCATCCCGAAGGTCCAAGGTGCTGTCAAAGCATCTATCAGAACCGCTCCCGGATCCCTGGATCTGGACCCGTAACGAGGAAGCTTGGCGTTCTGTCGAGACGCCATGAGATCTATCTCTGGTTTGCCCCAACGTCGAAGTATTTGGGCAAAGACCTCCGGATGAAGTTCCCACTCCCCCGGATGAAAAGTCTGACGACTTAAGAAATCCGCCTCCCAGTTCTCCACTCCCGGGATGTGGATTGCTGACAGGTGGCAAGAGTGAGACTCTGCCCAGCGAATTATCTTTGATACTTCCATCATTGCTAGGGAGCTTCTTGTCCCTCCCTGATGGTTGATGTAAGCTACAGTCGTGATGTTGTCCGACTGAAACCTGATGAACCCCCGAGTTGTTAACTGGGGCCAAGCCAGAAGGGCATTGAGAACTGCTCTCAATTCCAGAATGTTTATTGGTAGGAGACTCTCCTCCTGATTCCATTGTCCCTGAGCCTTCAGAGAATTCCAGACAGCGCCCCAACCTAGTAGGCTGGCGTCTGTTGTTACAATTGTCCAGTCCGGCCTGCTGAATGGCATCCCCCTGGACAGATGTGGCCGAGAAAGCCACCATAGAAGAGAATTTCTGGTCTCTTGATCCAGATTCAGAGTAGGGGACAAGTCTGAGTAATCCCCATTCCACTGACTTAGCATGCACAATTGCAGCGGTCTGAGATGTAGACGTGCAAAGGGTACTATGTCCATTGCTGCTACCATTAAGCCTATCACCTCCATGCATTGAGCTACTGACGGGTGTTGAATGGAATGAAGGACACGGCATGCATTTTGAAGCTTTGTTAACCTGTCTTCTGTCAGGTAAATCTTCATTTCTACAGAATCTATAAGAGTCCCCAAGAAGGGAACTCTTGTGAGTGGAAAGAGAGAACTCTTCTTTTCGTTCACCTTCCATCCATGCGACCTTAGAAATGCCAGTACTAACTCTGTATGAGACTTGGCAGTTTGAAAGCTTGAAGCTTGTATCAGAATGTCGTCTAGGTACGGAGCTACCGCAATTCCTCGCGGTCTTAGTACCGCCAGAAGAGCACCCAGAACCTTTGTGAAGATTCTCGGAGCCGTAGCCAATCCGAATGGAAGAGCTACAAACTGGTAATGCCTGTCTAGAAAGGCAAACCTTAGATACCGGTAATGATCTTTGTGAATCGGTATGTGAAGGTAAGCATCCTTTAAATCCACTGTGGTCATGTACTGACCCTTTTGGATCATGGGTAAAATTGTCCGAATAGTTTCCATTTTGAACGATGGAACTCTTAGGAATTTGTTTAGGATCTTTAAATCCAAGATTGGCCTGAAAGTTCCCTCTTTTTTGGGAACCACAAACAGATTTGAGTAAAACCCTTGTCCTTGTTCCGACCGCGGAACCGGATGGATCACTCCCATTAATAAAAGATCTTGTACGCAGCATAGAAACGCCTCTTTCTTTATTTGGTTTGTTGACAACCTTGACAGATGGGGGAGAGAATTTGAAGTCTAGAAGGTATCCCTGAGATATGATCTCTAACGCCCAGGGATCCTGGACATCTCTTGCCCAAGCCTGGGCGAAGAGAGAAAGTCTGCCCCCCACTAGATCCGTTCCCGGATCGGGGGCCCTCGATTCATGCTGTCTTAGGGGCAGCAGCAGGTTTCCTGGCCTGCTTGCCCTTGTTCCAGGACTGGTTAGGTCTCCAGCCTTGTCTGTAGCGAGCAACAGCTCCTTCCTGTTTTGGTGCAGAGGAAGTTGATGCTGCTCCTGCTTTGAAATTACGAAAGGAACGAAAATTAGACTGTCTAGCCTTAGGTTTGGCTCTGTCTTGAGGCAGGGCATGGCCTTTACCTCCTGTAATGTCAGCGATAATTTCTTTCAACCCGGGCCCGAATAAGGTCTGCCCTTTGAAAGGTATATTAAGCAATTTAGATTTAGAAGTAACGTCAGCTGACCAGGATTTTAGCCACAGTGCTCTGCGTGCCTGAATGGCGAATCCGGAATTCTTAGCCGTAAGTTTAGTTAAATGTACTACGGCATCTGAAATAAATGAGTTAGCTAACTTAAGGGCTTTAAGCTTGTGTGTAATCTCATCTAATGGAGCTGATTCAAGTGTCTCTTCCAGAGACTCAAACCAAAATGCTGCTGCAGCCGTGACTGGCGCAATGCATGCAAGAGGTTGCAATATAAAACCTTGTTGAACAAACATTTTCTTAAGGTAACCCTCTAACTTTTTATCCATTGGATCTGAAAAGGCACAGCTATCCTCCACCGGGATAGTGGTACGCTTAGCTAAAGTAGAAACTGCTCCCTCCACCTTAGGGACCGTTTGCCATAAGTCCCGTGTGGTGGCGTCTATTGGAAACATCTTTCTAAATATCGGAGGGGGTGAGAACGGCACACCGGGTCTATCCCACTCCTTAGTAACAATTTCAGTAAGTCTCTTAGGTATAGGAAAAACGTCAGTACTCGCCGGTACCGCAAAATATCCAACCTACACATTTTCTCTGGTATTGCAACTGTGTTACAATCATTCAGAGCCGCTAACACCTCCCCTAGTAATACACAGAGGTTTTCCAGCTTAAATTTAAAATTTGAAATATCTGAATCCAGTTTGTTTGGATCAGAACCGTCACCCGCAGAATGAAGCTCTCCGTCCTCATGTTCTGCAAATTGTGACGCAGTGTCTGACATGGCCCTAATATTATCAGCACACTCTGTTCTCACCCCAGAGTGATCACGCTTACCTCTTAGTTCTGGTAATTTAGCCAAAACTTCAGTCATAACAGTAGCCATATCCTGTAATGTGATTTGTAATGGCCGCCCAGATGTACTCGGCGCTACAATATCACGCACCTCCCGAGCGGGAGATGCAGGTACTGACACGTGAGGCGAGTTAGTCGGCATAACTCTCCCCTCGTTGTTTGGTGAAATATGTTCAATATGTACAGATTGACTTTTATTTAAAGTAGCATCAATACAGTTAGTACATAAATTTCTATTGGGCTCCACTTTGGCTTTAGCACATATAGCACAGATATCTTCCTCTGAATCAGACATGTTTAACACACTAGCAAATAAACTAGCAACTTGGAAATACTTTTCAAGTAATTTACTATAATATGAAAACGTACTGTGCCTATAAGAAGCACAGAAAAAGTTATGACAGTTGAAAATTAATAAACTGAAAAGTTATAGCATCAAATCTTTGTAAAAAACACAATTTTAGCAAAGGATTGCTCCCATTAGCAAAGGATAACTAACCCTGATAGCAGAAAAAAATAAATAAATACAGAAATAAACGTTTTTTTATCACAGTCAACTACAATCTCACAGCTCTGCTGTGAGTGATTACCTCTCTCAAAACAAGTTTTGAAGACCCCTGAGTTCTGTAGAGATGAACCGGATCATGCAGGGAAGACAATAAACTTCTGACTGAATTTTTTGATGCGTAGCAAAAGCACCAAAAAAGGCCCCTCCCCCTCACACATAACAGTGAGAGAGATCAGTAAACTGTCATAAATTAAATAAAACGACTGCCAAGTGGAAAAAAATAGTGCCCAAAACATTTTTTCACCCAGTACCTCAGAAAATTAAACGATTTTACATGCCAGCAAAAAACGTTTAACATTAATAAATTGAGTGTTATTAAAAAGCCTGTTGCTAGTCCCTGCAAATTAGGCTAAAGTTTTATGCATACAGTATAATTCCAGTGAAGTGCCATTCCCCAGAATACTGAAGTGTAAAATATACATACATGACAGCCTGATACCAGTTGCTGCTACTGCATTTAAGGCTGAGTTTACATTATATCGGTATGGCAGAATTTTCTCATCAATTCCATTGTCAGAAAATAATAAGCTGCTACATACCTCTTTGCAGATTAATCTGCCCGCTGTCCCCTGATCTGAAGTTTACCTCTCCTCAGATGGCCGAGAAACAGCAATATGATCTTAACTACTCCGGCTAAAATCATAGAAAAACTCAGGTAGATTCTTCTTCAAATTCTACCAGAGAAGGAATAACACACTCCGGTGCTATTATAAAATAACAAACTTTTGATTGAAGGTATGAAACTAAGTATAATCACCACAGTCCTCTCACACATCCTATCTATTCGTTGGGTGCAAGAGAATGACTGGTAATGGCAGTTAGGGGAGGAGCTATATAGCAGCTCTGCTGGGTGAATCCTCTTGCACTTCCTGTTGGGGAGGAGTTAATATCCCATAAGTAATGGATGATCCGTGGACTGGATACACTTAACAAGAGAAATACTACCAATTAAAATATCTAAATTACAAATTTAAAACAACCTAACACTAAGAAAAAATTTTTAAGATCTATATTACAACTAAAAAAAAAATAATTAACACTAAAATCACGAAAAAAATAAACAAAATTATCAAAAATAAAAATAATTACACCTAATTTAATAGCCCTATAAAAAAGCCCCCCCCCCAATTAAAAACAACCTCTAACCTACAATAAACTACCAATAGCCCTTAAAAGGACATTTTGTAGGGCATTGCTCTAAAGGAATCAGCTCTTTTAACTGTAAAAAAATACAAAGTCCCCCCAACATTTAAACCCA
The DNA here is from genome assembly GCF_027579735.1 of Bombina bombina. NCBI lineage: Eukaryota > Metazoa > Chordata > Amphibia > Anura > Bombinatoridae > Bombina > Bombina bombina. The sequence goes on along the minus strand of NC_069499.1, from coordinate 799,328,074 downwards.
CCACCCATCCAACCCCCCAAAATAAAAAACCTAACTCTAAAAAAAACTATGCTACCCATTGCCCCTAAAGGGGCATTTGTATAGGCATTGCCTCTTAAAAGGGCATTTAGCTCTTTTGCATTGCCCTTAAAATGGCATTTATCTCTTTTTCCAAGCCCAAAGCTCTAATCTAAAAAAAAAACACCCCAAAAAATTAAAATAAAACCTAACTCTAACCCCAGAAGATCTACTATTGGTTTCTGAAGTCTAGACATCATCTCCATTTAGGCGGCAAGGTCTTCATCCAGTTGGCGAGGTCTTCATCCATCCCTGGGGCGTCTTCTATCTTTATCCAGGCAGCGTGGAGTGGAGCCATCCTGGAAGCTGAAGACATCCTGCGTGGAGTGTCCTCTTCATATGGTAGCCACCGTACAGTGAAGTTGAATGCAAGGTATCCTTTTCAAAATGGCGTACCTTGCATTCCTATTGGCTGATTTGATTCTTCAAATTCAAATCAGCCAATAGGATGAGAGCTTCTGGAATCCTATTAGCTTTCCCAAACAGCCAATAGGATGAGACCTACTGAAATCCTAATCAGCCAATAGGATTTCAGTAGCTCTCGTCCTATTGGTTGTTTTGAACAGTCAATAGGATTTCAGTAGGTCTCATCTTATTGGCTGATTTGAATTTGAAGAATTAAATCAGCCAATAGGAATGCAAGGTACGTCATTTTGAAATGGCTACCTTGCATTCAACTTCAGTGTATGGCGGCAACCATATGAAGAGGACGCTCCGCGCAGGATGTCTTCGGCTTCCAGGGATCGCTGCCGGATGAAGATAGAAGACGCCCCCGCGATGGATGAAGTCCTCGCCGCCTGGATGAAGACTTCGCCGCCTGGATGGCGATCGATGTCCGGACTTAAGGACCATGAGTAGATCTTCTGGGGTTAGTGTTTTAATTTTTAAATTTTTTTGGGTGTGTTTTTTTTTAGATTAGGGCTTTGGGCTTGGAAAAAGAGATGAATGGCCTTTTAAGGGCAATGTGAAAGAGCTAAATGTCCTTTTAAGGGACAATGGGTAGCTTAGGTTTTTTTAGAGTTAGGTTTTTTATTTCGGGGGGTTGTTTGGGTGGTGGGTTTTACTGTTGGGGGGACCTTGTATTTTTTTTACAGGTAAAAGAGCTGGTTTCTTTAGGGCAATGCCCTACAAAAGGCCCTTTAAGGGCTATTGGTAGTTTATTGTAGGTGGTTAGGGGGTATTTTTATTTTGGGGGGGCTTCTTATTTTTATAGGGCTATTAGATTAGATGTAATTGTTTTTATTTTTGATAATTTTGTTTATTTTTTTGTAATCTAAGGCTTAGATTTAGAGTTGGGCGGTAGCCGTCAAAACCAGCGTTAGAGGCTCCTAACGCTGGTTTTGGGCTACCGCCGGTATTTGGAGTCAGTCATTAAAGGGTCTAACGCTCACTTTTCAGCCGCAACTTTTCTATACCGCAGATCCCCTTACGTCATTTGCGTATCCTATCTTTTCAATGGGATCTTTCTAACGCCCGTATTTAGAGTCGTGTCTGAAGTGAGCGTTAGAAATCTAACGACAAAACTCCAGCCGCAGAAAAAAGTCAGTAGTTAAGAGCTTTCTGGGCTGACGCCGGTTTATAAAGCTCTTAACTACTGTGCTCTAAAGTACACTAACACCCATAAACTACCTATGTACCCCTAAACCGAGGTCCCCCCACATCGCCGCCACTCTATTAAATTTTTTTAACCCCTAATCTGCCGACCGCCACCTACGTTATACTTATGCACCCCTAATCTGCTGCCCCTAACACCGCCGACCCCTATATTATATTTATTAACCCCTAACCTGCCCCCCACAACGTCGCCGCCAGCTACCTACAATAATTAACCCCTAATCTGCCGACCGCAAAGCGCCGCTACCTACGTTATCCTTATGTACCCCTAATCTGCTGCACCTAACACCGCCGACCCCTATATTATATTTATTAACCCCTAATCTGCCCCCCTCAACGTCGCCTCCACCTGCCTACACTTATTAACCCCTAATCTGCCGAGCAGACCACACCGCTACTATAATAAAGTTATTAACCCCTAATCCGCCTCACTCCCGCCTCAATAACCCTATAATAAATAGTATTAACCCCTAATCTGCCCTCCCTAACATCGCCGACACCTAACTTCAATTATTAACCCCTAATCTGCCGACCGAATCTCGCCGCTACTGTAATAAATGGATTAACCCCTAAAGCTAAGTCTAACCCTAACCCTAACACCCCCCTAAGTTAAATATAATTTTTATCTAACGAAATAAATTAACTCTTATTAAATAAATTATTCCTATTTAAAGCTAAATACTTACCTGTAAAATAAACCCTAATATAGCTACAATATAAATTATAATTATATTGTAGCTATTTTAGGATTTATATTTATTTTACAGGTAACTTTGTATTTATTTTAACCAGGTACAATAGCTATTAAATAGTTAAGAACTATTTAATAGCTAAAATAGTTAAAATAATTACAAAAACATAATTTATGCTTACCTGATAAATTTATTTCTCTTGTAGTGTATCCAGTCCACGGATCATCCATTACTTATGGGATATTAACTCCTCCCCAACAGGAAGTGCAAGAGGATTCACCCAGCAGAGCTGCTATATAGCTCCTCCCCTAACTGCCATTACCAGTCATTCGACCGAAAACATGCAGAGAAAGGAAAACCATAGGGTACAGTGGAAAAATTACCTGCCTTAAAGTGACAGGGCGGGCCGTGGACTGGATACACTACAAGAGAAATAAATTTATCAGGTAAGCATAAATTATGTTTTCTCTTGTTAAGTGTATCCAGTCCACGGATCATCCATTACTTATGGGATACCAATACCAAAGCTAAAGTACACGGATGACGGGAGGGACAGGCAGGCTCTTTATACGGAAGGAACCACTGCCTGAAGAACCTTTCTCCCAAAAACAGCCTCCGAAGAAGCAAAAGTGTCAAATTTGTAAAATTTGGAAAAAGTATGAAGAGAAGACCAAGTTGCAGCCTTGCAAATCTGTTCAACAGAAGCCTCATTCTTAAAGGCCCAAGTGGAAGCCACAGCTCTAGTAGAATGTGCTGTAATTCTTTCAGGAGGCTGCTGTCCAGCAGTCTCATAGGCTAACCGTATTATGCTACGAAGCCAAAAGGAGAGAGAGGTAGCCGAAGCTTTTTGACCTCTCCTCTGACCAGAATAAACGACAAACAGGGAAGACGTTTGTTGAAAATCCTTAGTTGCCTGTAGATAAAATTTCAGGGCACGGACTACATCTAGATTGTGTAGCAGACGTTCCTTTTTCGAAGAAGGATTAGGACGCAAAGATGGAACCACAATCTCTTGATTGATATTCCTGTTAGTGACCACCTTAGGTAGGAACCCAGGTTTAGTACGCAGAACTACCTTGTCTGAATGAAAAATCAGATAAGGAGAATCACAATGTAAGGCAGATAACTCAGAGACTCTTCGAGCCGAGGAAATCGCCATTAAAAACAGAACTTTCCAAGATAACAACTTGATATCAATGGAATGAAGGGGTTCAAACGGAACCCCCTGTAAAACATTAAGAACTAAGTTCAAACTCCATGGTGGAGCAACAGTTTTAAACACAGGCTTGATCCTAGCTAAAGCCTGACAAAAAGCTTGAACGTCCGGAACTTCTGACAGACGTTTGTGTAAAAGAATGGACAGAGCTGAAATCTGTCCCTTTAAGGAACTAGCGGATAAACCCTTTTCTAAACCTTCTTGTAGAAAAGACAATATCCTCGGAATCCTAACCTTACTCCATGAGTAACTCTTGGATTCGCACCAATATAAGTATTTGCTAAGTATAATCACCACAGTCCTCTCACACATCCTATCTATTCGTTGGGTGCAAGAGAATGACTGGTAATGGCAGTTAGGGGAGGAGCTATATAGCAGCTCTGCTGGGTGAATCCTCTTGCACTTCCTGTTGGGGAGGAGTTAATATCCCATAAGTAATGGATGATCCGTGGACTGGATACACTTAACAAGAGAAATTACCTGTAAAATAAATCCTAACCTAAGTTACAATTAAACCTAACACTACGCTATCAATAAATAAATTAAATAAAATACCTACAATTACCTACAATTAAACCTAACACTACACTATCAATAAATTAATTAAATACAATATCTACAAATAAATACAATGAAATAAACTAACTAAAGTACAAAAAATAAAAAAGAACTAAGTTACAAAAAATAAAAAAATATTTACAAACATTAAAAAAAATATTACAACAATTTTAAACTAATTACACCTACTCTAAGCCCCCTAATGAAATTACAAAGCCCCCCAAAATAAAAAAATGCCCTACCCTATTCTAAATTAAAAAAGTTCAAAGCTCTTTTACCTTACCAGCCCTGAACAGGGCCCTTTGCGGGGCATGCCCCAAGAAATTCAGCTCTTTTGCCTGTAAAAAAACACATACAATACCCCCCCCAACATTACAACCCACCACCCACATACCCCTAATCTAACCCAAACCCCCCTTAAATAAACCTAACACTAAGCCCCTGAAGATCTTCCTACCTTATCTTCACCTCACCGGGTATCACCGATCGGTCCTGGCTCCAAAATCTTCATCCAACCCAAGCGGGGGCTGGCGATCCATAATCCTGCGGCTGAAGAGGTCCAGAAGAGGCTCCAAAGTCTTCATCCTATCCGGGAAGAAGAGGCGATCCAGACCGGCAACCATCTTGATCCAAGCGGCATCTTCTATCTTCATCCGATGAGGAACGGCTCCATCATGAAGACCTCCAGCGCAGATCAATCTTCTTCCGACGACGTCCAACTGAAGAATGACGGTTCCTTTAAGGGACATCATCCAAGATGGCGTCCCTCGAATTCTGATTGGCTGATAGGATTCTATCAGCCAATCGGAATTAAGGTAGGAAAATTCTGATTGGCTGATGGAATCAGCCAATCAGAATCAAGTTCAATCCGATTGGCTGATCCGATCAGCCAATCAGATTGAGCTCGCATTCTATTGGCGGTTCCGATCAGCCAATAGAATGCGAGCTCAATCTGATTGGCTGATCGGATCAGCCAATCGGATTGAACTTGATTCTGATTGGCTGATTCCATCAGCCAATCAGAATTTTCCTACCTTAATTCCGATTGGCTGATAGAATCCTATCAGCCAATCGGAATTCGAGGGACGCCATCTTGGATGACGTCCCTTAAAGGAACCGTCATTCTTCAGTTGGATGTCGTCGGAAGAAGATTGATCCGCGCTGGAGGTCTTCACGATGGAGCCGTTCCTCATCGGATGAAGATAGAAGATGCCGCTTGGATCAAGATGGTTGCCGGTCTGGATCGCCTCTTCTTCCTGGATAGTATGAAGACTTTGGAGCCTCTTCTGGACCTCTTCAGCCGCAGGATTATGGATCGCCAGCCCCCGCTTAGGTTGGATGAAGATTTTGGAGCCAGGACCGATCGGTGATACCCGGTGAGGTGAAGATAAGGTAGGAAGATCTTCAGGGGCTTAGTGTTAGGTTTATTTAAGGGGGGTTTGGGTTAGATTAGGGGTATGTGGGTAGTGGGTTGTAATGTTGGGGGGGGTATTGTATGTGTTTTTTTACAGGCAAAAGAGCTGAATTTCTTGGGGCATGCCCCGCAAAGGGCCCTGTTCAGGGCTGGTAAGGTAAAAGAGCTTTGAACTTTTTTAATTTAGAATAGGGTAGGGCATTTTTTTATTTTGGGGGGCTTTGTAATTTCATTAGGGGGCTTAGAGTAGGTGTAATTAGTTTAAAATTGTTGTAATATTTTTCCAATGTTTGTAAATATTTTTTTATTTTTTGTAACTTAGTTCTTTTTTATTTTTTGTACTTTAGTTAGTTTATTTAATTGTAGTTATTTGTAGGTATTGTATTTAATTAATGTATTGATAGTGTAGTGTTAGGTTTAATTGTAGGTAATTGTAGGTATTTTATTTAATTTATTTATTGATAGTGTAGTGTTAGGTTTAATTGTAATTTAGGTTAGGATTTATTTTACAGGTAATTTTGTAATTATTTTAACTATTTTAGCTATTAAATAGTTCTTAACTATTTAATAGCTATTGTACCTGGTTAAAATAAATACAAAGTTACCTGTAAAATAAATATAAATCCTAAAATAGCTATAATATAATTATAATTTATATTGTAGCTATATTAGGGTTTATTTTACAGGTAAGTATTTAGCTTTAAATAGGATTAATTTATTTAATAAGAGTTAATTTATTTCGTTAGATTTAAATTATATTTAATTTAGGGGGGTGTTAGGGTTAAAGTTAGACTTAGCTTTAGGGGTTAATAAATTTATTAGAGTAGCGGTGAGCTCCTGTCGGCAGATTAGGGGTTAATACTTGAAGTTAGGTGTCGGCAATGTTAGGGAGGGCAGATTAGGGGTTAATACTATTTATTATAGGGTTATTGAGGCGGAAGTGAGGCGGATTAGGGGTTAATACATTTATTATAGTAGCGCTCAGGTCCGGTCGGCAGATTAAGGGTTAATAAGTGTAGTTAGGTGAAGGCGACGTTTAGGGCGGCAGATTAGGGGTTAATAAATATAATATAGGGGTCGGCGATGTTAGGGCAGCAGATTAGGGGTACATAGGGATAATGTAGGTGGCGGGGGTGTACGGAGCGGCAGATTAGGGGTTAAAAATAATATGCAGGGTTCAGCGATAGCGGGGGCGGCAGATTAGGGGTTAATAAGTGTAAGGTTAGGGGTGTTTAGACTCGGGGTACATGTTAGAGTGTTAGGGCTGCGTTAGGAGCTGAACGCGGCTTTTTTGCAGGTGTTAGGTTTTTTTTCAGCTCAAACAGCCCCATTGTTTTCTATGGGGGAATCGTGCACGAGCACGTTTTTGAAGCTGGCTGCGTCCGTAAGCACCGCTGGTATCGAGAGTTGAAGTTGCGGTAAATATGCTATACACTCCTTTTTTGGAGCCTAACGCAGCCATTCTGTGAACTCTAAATACCAGCGGTATTTAAAAGGTGCGGCCAGAAAAAAGCATGCGTAGCTAACGCACCCCTTTGGCCGCAGAACTGTAAATCTAGGCGTAAGTGTCTTTTATTTTTCGTGATTTTAGTGTTAATTATTTTTGGTAAACTTAGATTTTTAAATTTTTTTGTAGGATTTGTTTTTTTTAGTTGTAATTTAGATTTTTACATTTGTTTCTTAGTGTTAGTTTTTTTTTAAATTTGTAATTTAGATATTTTAATTGGTAGTATTTTTTATTTTATTAGAATAGTAAGGTTAGGTTAATTTATAGTTTAATGTTAGGGTTATTTTTATTTCACAGGTAAGTTTTTATTTATTTAAAGGATTACTTTCTGTTATAATTTTTAAGCTAAACAACTAACATATTAAAGTTAATAAACATTAATTAAAACCTACTGACCTATATTTTCTCCAAAACGAAGTTTCATAACGTTCTAAAAGTTATATATTTTATTCGCTGATGATGTCACGTTATCCTGCCCACTATTTTCAGCACTGCATGTTCAAAATACTTAAACCAATAACTTTGTGTTTAAAGCGCCATTTTGAAACCTAGGTATTGTAAGCGGATTGGTACAGAGCAAAGGATACCCACGGAGTGGGTTTGGAAAACAATTAAATTTGCAGACAAGATTTCTGATATACGGTAGAGATATGTTAATGAAATGCTATTGATAAAAAGCGTATTTGGGGTAGTTAGTTAGTAACAGGCATAGAAAATATTTACTTACAGTGGCCCTTTAAAGCTAGTTATATTGTAATTTTAATTTAAAGTTAGGGGGTGTTAGGTTTAGGGGTTAAAAGTTTAATTTAGTGTTTTGCAATGTTGGAGGCTGGCGGTTTTGGGGTTAATATGTTTATTTAAGTGGCGGAGATGTGGAAGGCCGGAGGTTTAGGGGTTAATAACTTTATTTAGTGGTGGCGATGTCGGGGAGAAGTGGAATAGGGGTTAATAACTTTAATATTGTGGCGGCAATGTCGGGGAGCGGCGGTTTATGGCTTAATTATTATTATTATTAGGTATTTGTAGAGCGCCAACAGGTTCCACAGCGCTATGAACATGGGTGGTATATAAAAACGATTACATGGATCAAATGGGTGAAGGGTCCTGCTGAGAGTTGCACTGTTGTAGTCGGCTCTTATAAAGGTGAACTACAAACAGCTGGGCTCATAGGCTTACATGCTATGGGGTTTTAGGGGATAGCAGTGGAGATAGGGAGGTTAGTGTAGGTTTTAAGCGTCCCTGAATAGTAGAGTCTTCAGGGAGCACTTGAAGCTTTTAAAACTAGGGGAGATTCTTGTGGAGCGAGGCAGAGAGTTCCATAAGATGGGAGCCAGTCTTGAGAAATCTTGTAGACGGGAATGTGAGGAGGTAACAAGAGAGGAGGAGAGTAGGAGATCATGAACGGAGCGAAGGGCACGGGAGGGAGAGTATCTGGAGACAAGGTCTGAGATGTAGGGGGGAGCAATGCAATTGAGGGCTTTGTGTGTCAGAGTGAGAATTTTGTGTTTAATCCTGGAGGTAAGAGGAAGCCAGTGAAGGGATTGGCAGAGAGGTGCGGCAGATGAAGAGCGACGTGCAATTAAGATGAGCCCGGCAGAGGCATTCATTATAGATTGTAAAGGAGCTAGGTGGCAGCTAGGGAGACCAGAGAGGATAGAGTTGCAGTAGTCGAGGCGGGAAAGTATAAGAGAGTGGATTAAAATCTTTGTTGTGTCTTGTGTAAGGAAATGTCTAATTTTAGCGATGTTTTTAAGGTGGAAGCGGCAGGTTTTAGTCAAGGACTGAATGTGAAGAGTGAAAGAAAGATCTGAGTCAAGTGTGACCCCAAGATATCGGGCATGTAAGGTTGGGGTAATGATGGAGTTGTGAACAGTTATAGAGACATGGGGGGGTGGAGATTTTTGAAGAAGGGGGGAAAATAAGGAGCTCAGTTTTGGAGAGATTTAGCTTGAGGTAGTGAGAGGACATCCAAGATGAGATATGAGAGAGACAGTTAGTGACACAGGTTAGCAAGGAAGGAGATAATTCTGGTGCAGGGAGGTAGATTTGGGTATCGTCGGCATACAATTGATAATGAAACCCGTGGGACTTTATTAAGGAAACTAGTGAGGACGTGTAGATTGAGAAGAGAAGGGGACCGAGGACAGAGCCTTGCGGTACCACAACAGAAAGAGGTAACGGGGCAGAGGATACCCCAGGGAAGGCTACACTAAAGGTACGGTTAGACATATAGGAAGAGAACCAAGAGAGAGCTGTGTCACAGATGCTGAAGGATTGCAGGGTACACAGCAAAAGAGGGTGGTCGACAGTATCAAAGGCTGCAGACAGATCAAGGAGGATAAGTAGAGAGAAGTGGCCTTTTGATTTTGCTGTAAATAGGTTGTTGGTATCCTTAACCATTGCTGTCTCTGTTGAGTGAAGGGGCGAAATCCAGATTGCAGTGGGTCAAGGAGGGAGTTTAATGTAAGGAAATGGGATAGACATGCATATACTAGCTTTTCAAGAAGCTTTGAGGCAAGAAGTAGTAGGGAAATAGGGCGGTAGTTGGATGGGGAGGTTGGATCGAGAGAAGGTTTTTTGAGGATAAGTGTGACTAATGCATGTTTAAGATATGTGGGAACTATACCAGTGCTGAGGGAGAGGTTGAAGATGTGTGTAAGTATAGGGGTAAATGTAGAAGAGAGGGAGGGGAGTAGTTGTGAGGGTACAGGTAGTGAGGTGAGAGAATAGTATAAGGGCAGAAACGTCATCCTCTGTAACAAGGGCAAAAGTGCTAAATTTATGGCTATGTTGGTTTTGGATGATTGTGAGCTTTTGAGGGGGTGGGAGACCAGTAGTATGTTGAGAGCTGAGTTCAGTTCTGATGGAGTCGATTTTGTTGTTGAAGTAGCTGGCGAAATCTTGGGCTCAGAGAAAAGTTGTGGTGGGAGATGGAGGTGGGCAGAGAAGAGAATTGAATGTGGAGAACAGACGTTTTGGGTTTGAAGAAAGAGTAGAGATAAGAGTAGAGAAGTAGTGTTGCTTATATAGATTAAGGGCAGAATAGTAAGAGTTCAAGATGAACTTATAGTGAAGAAAGTAAGCAGAACCCTGAGATTTCTTCCAGTGTCCCTCAGCAGTATGGGAACATCTGCGTAGGTACCGTGTCAGAGGAGTATGCCAGGGCTGAGGATGAGTGTATGTTTTCCGAGCTATGGTAGGTGGGGCCAGGTTATCAAGGACCGATGTAAGGGTGGAGTTATAGTGGAACATGGATTCATCAGGACAGGAAAAGGAGGGGATGGAAGAGAGAAGAGGTTCGAGAGAGCTAATATATTTAAATAGTGTTGGTGATGTGGGTGGGCAGCAGATTAGGGGTTTTTAGGTTTATTTAATACTCGCGATGTGGGTGGGCGACAGATTAGGGGTTAATAGTTTTAATATAGTGTTTGCGATGCGTGAGGGTGGAGGTTTAGGGGTTAATAGGTAGTTTATGGGTGTTAGTGTACATTGTAACACTTTAGTTATGAGTTTTTGTGAAACATTTTTGTTACACAAAATCCATAACTACTGCTCTCAGATGGCGGTATAGATCGTGTCGGTATAGGCTGTAACGTAAGTTTTTTACTAACCAGGAAAGGCCAAGCCCTGAAACAATAGTACAAAAAGAAGGCAGGGTCTCCAGCACTTAAAACACTTTATTTTGCACAGACAGCGACGTTTCGGGGTCACAGCCCCTTATTCATGCTTGGTCAAGCATGAATAAGGGGCTGTGACCCCGAAACGTCGCTGTCTGTGCAAAATAAAGTGTTTTAAGTGCTGGAGACCCTGCCTTCTTTTTGAACCAGGAAAGGCCAATAAAGACACACTTCTAATAGCGGGCGCTATCTAGAATAGATGTAATAATGCTTGATAAATCTTTGTGCCAAAAATAATCATATACATACATATACTTCATTAAAACATTTCCTTTTAAAATAAAGAAAATTTCACCCTGTGTATATTGGAAAGAATATATAGATATATAAATGAACAATATAAAAGTCTCTATGGATAAGTGTCCCAATAGGAGGGATATTCCAAACCGACAATGCACGGGTGAATTCGTTCCTCAGGAATAGGAACACCAGTCACCAAAGAGGGCAGCACTCTCCTTACACTTTAGTGTCAAATGATCTGGAACAAAAATGTAGAGAAAAGAGAGGCGCCTGTGTGTATCAATAGCGACCAAACGGAGGATACAGATGAAAAACCCCTGGTACAGGGTACTCAGATTTCATTGGAGCACTCAGACAGTGCTATTGCGCGCAGACTGGATATTTGAAGCAGCAACCCAGCAATGCCAGATGAAACAGCGTTCTAAAGCGCTGAGAAATGCATTGCAATTGTAAGGGGGTCAGCTAGCATACCCCTCCTTATCTGGTTCTTGTTTTAAAATTCTTTGATATTTTAAAAAAATCTTTTTCACTTTTATTTGGAACCTTTCACTGCCTATTATATACCAATCACTTCCACTGGGAGTACCAAGCTCTGGAGATTCCAGCATTCCTTTGTTCCTGTGGATCCTAGGTTCCTGTATCTGGGAGATCAGTTTACTGGGTTGCTGCTTCAAATATCCAGTCTGCTCCCAATAGCACTGTCTGAGTGCTCCAAGGAAATGTGAGTACCAGGGTTTTTTCAGGTTTTTTTTATCTGTATCCTCCATTTGGTCGCTATTGATACACACAGGCGCCTCTCTGTTCTCTACATTTTTGTTCCAGGCGCAAGCTTTTTTGCCTGAACGCACAACCTGTAATCAAATGCAAAAACATTTTTTGAGTGCGGTATTGATGTTGCGTTACAGGCTAAAATGCTCTGAGCGGCGTACAGCAATCAACCCGATCGAATACGATCGGGTTGATTGACACCCCCTGCTAGCGGCCAATTGACCACAAATCTGCAGGGGACAGCATTGCACAAGCAGTTAACTAGAACTGCTTGTGCAATGCTGAATGCCAACAGCATATGCTGTCTGTAATCAGTGATGTCTGGCAGACATTATAAGCTACAGTGTAGCAGATGTCTGTAACTTCCTTCCTCTATGTAGCACTTACCTCCCCTTTGGTCTTATGGAGGGTGGCGAGGAGCTTAAGATATTTTGCCTGCAGCTCCAAGATCTCCTTGTCCTTCCTCTCCAGACGCTCGTGCAGCTCCAAGATAACATCTTCCTCCATCTTCAGGCGCTCTTGCAGCTCCACGATGATCTCTTCCTTCTCCTCCAGGTGATGTTGCAGCTCCACGATCTCTCTCTGGGCTCCATGCTGTGGACTTGGTGAATCGCTGACCTACACAAATGATTTATTCACAATTTAGCTATTGAGTATAGAGTAAAGGCACCGTATGCTTTAGATGGATATTTGCAGTGATTAGACCTCAATGAAAAAGCCCCTGCTATTAACATCTCAATCAAACACTAAGATGACCGTGTGGAGCTGTCTGATCACTTATAGTTCACTCCTCACATAGATCATAGTTTGCAGACGGCTCTCATCCAAATAGGAATTAATGACTTGCGTGTAGCCGTTCCAAACAGTTCTAATTTCTAATCTATCACTACAACCCCCAATCCCCTAATTATTAATTTACTTGTGTTGATTCAAATACTTATTGATAATGATTATATGTAATAGAAACCCAGTACAAGGATTGACGTATGACATCACTAGTTACGTCTCTAATAAATACATCTAGCAACTGCTCTCAAAATGCTACCTGCTCTTCAGAGAAACCTTATCCACACCACTGTCCATTTAAGAGTCATTTAAAGAAACATGAAGCCCAAAATTTTTCTTTCATGACTCAGATAGAAGATGCAATGTTAAACATCTTTCCATTTTACTTGTATTAACAAAATTGCTTTCTTTTCTTTACTTCCTTTGTTGAAAAGCATACCTACCTAGGTAGGCTCAGGAGCAGCAATGCACTACTAAGTGGTAGCGGCACATATATGCCTCTTGTCATTGGTTTACCTGGTTCAGCTAGCTCTCAGTAGTGCATTTCTGCTCCTTCAACAAAGGATACCACAATGAATTAAGCAAATTTGATAATAGAAATGAAATGTAAAGTTGTTTACCTCCTTTAACAATGATGATAAAGGAGGATCCTGATAAACTTTATGCATTGCCTGAGGGCTTTTAAAAATAAAATGGAGAACTAAAACCATTATTAGTGTGGTGCTTGGTTAGATTTTTTTATATTCATTATCACCACATTTGCTATAATCTATTCATCGGGGCCAATTTATCAAGGGCCAAATGGCCCCTGATGCCCCTGTTTCCACGCGAGCCTTCAGGCTCGCCGGAAACAGCAGTTAAGAAGCAGCAGTCTTAAGACCGCTGCTCCTTAAAGGGACACTACACCCAAAAATGTTCTTTCATGAATCTAGCAGAGAATACAATTTTAAACATCATTCCAATTTACTTCTATTATCTAGTTTGCTTCCTTATTTAGCTATCCTCTGTTGAAGAAATAGCAATGCACATGGGTGAGCCAATCATATGAGGCATATATGTACAGCAACCAATCAGCAGCTGCTGAGCATATCTAGATATGCTTTTCAGCACAGTATATCAAGAGAATAAAACAAATTAGATAATAGAAGTAAATTAGAAATATATTACAAATTGCATGCTCTTTCTAAATCATAAAAGAAAAAATGTGGGTTTCATGTCACTTTAACTGGTCTGCCTGCTCTGAGGCTGCGGACATCAACCCGCCCGATCCTATACGATTGTTGTATAAATCTGTTCTCTCATTTCACAGCTTGTAGACTTTTGATAACACCAGACCAGGAAGAGGCTGAGATGAGGGAATTTATTGACACAAGTATTCATAATGGTCACAATAAAATGAATAGAACAAAAAGATAATCTCTGATCTCTAATGCTTGATACTGACAGTATACTGTACATACCATGTCGCTCAGAAGATCTTGCTGTCTATTCCACATCTCGCTGCCATTCTCTGTAAACAGAAGTAGAAGAAAATCATAGTGGGCATTACAGTGACCCAAGGGGCCTTAGAGGGATTTTAGATGATACACTGGCCTCTAGTTATCAAGCCGTAAACCGCAAATACGCTGGAATTCCGCAGCGTATTTGTTGCGAGGCCAAATGGCCCCTGATGCCCCTGTTTCCACGCGAACCTTAGTTATCAAAGGCTAGAGACTGGCAAAAGTAGAATTTAGTGACGTAAGCTACGATCCGCCGGTCTCAGTCCGACACAGATCGATTCTTACGTCACTACAGAATTTCCGCACAATCTGACTACTTTTGGTAATTATCAAATAACTAGCAGGTACTATTCCAGCCCAGTGTACCAGGTTTTCAATCCGCCGCCCTGGAGGCAGCGGATCCCATAGAAATCAATGGGAGTCTGACAGCAGCGAAAGCTCATGTTCGCTGCTGCCCAATATCCCGTTGATTTCTATGGGAGATGTCTGCACCTAACACCCTAACATGTACCCTGAGTCTAAACACCCCTAATCTGCCCCCCTTACACCGCCGCCGCCTACTTTATACTTATTAACCCCTAAACCGCCGCTCCCGGACCCCACCGCCACTATAATAAACTTATTACCCCCTAAACCGCTGCTCCCGGACCCCGCCGCCACCTACATTATACCTATTAACCCATAATCTGCCGCCCCCTATAACGCCGCCACCTACATAAAGTTATTAACCCCTATCCTGCGGATCCCGGACCTCGCCGCAACTAAATTAAATGTTTAACCCCTAAACCACCGCTCCCGGACCCCGCCGCAACTAAATTAAATGTTTAACCCCTAAACCGCCACTCCCGGACCCCACCTCCACCTATATTAAACGTATTAACCCCTAAACCTAAGTCTAACACTAACACTAACACCCCCCTAACTTAAATATTATTTAAATAAATCTAAATACATATTACAATTATTAACTAAATTATTCCTATTAAAAACTAAATACTTACCTATAAAATAAACCCTAAAATAGCTACAATATAACTAATAATTACATTGTAGCTATTTTAGGATTTATATTTATTTTACAGCCAACTTTGTATTTAATTTAACTAGGTACAATAGCTATTAAATAGTTAATAACTATTTGATAGCTACCTAGCTAAAATAAGTACAAAATTACCTGTAAAATAAAACCTAACCTAAGTTACAAATACACCTAACACTACACTATCATTAAATTAATTTTAAAAATTACCTACAATTACCTAAAATTAAATACAATTAAATAAACTAAACTATAGTACAAAAAAAACAACACTAAATTACAGAAAATAAAAAAAATTACAAGAACTTTAAACTATTTACACCTAATCTAAGCCTCCTAATAAAATAAAAAAGCCCCCCAAAATAATAAAATGCCCTACCCTATACTAAATTTCAAAGTAATCAGCTCTTTTACCAGCCCTTAAAAGGGCTTTTTGCGGGGCATTGCCCCAAAGTAATCAGCTCTTTTACCTGTAAAAAAAAAAATACAACCCCCCCAACATTACAACCCACCACCCACACACCCCTACTCTAAAACCCACCCAAACCCCCCTTAAAAAAACCTAACACTAACCCCCTGAAGATCACCCTACCTTGAGCCGTGTTCACCCAGCCGGGCCAAATTCTTCATCCAAGCGGGTCAGAAGAGGTCCTCCATCCGGCCGATATCTTCATCCAAGCGGGGCTTTTTTATTTTATTAGAGGGCTTAGATTAGGTGTAATTAGTTTAAAGTTCTTGTATTTTTTTTATTTTCTGTAATTTAGTGTTTGTTTGTTTTTGTACTATAGTTTAATTTATTTAATTGTATTTAATTTTAGGTAATTGTAGGTAATTTTTAAATTAATTTAATGATAGTGTAGTGTTAGGTGTATTTGTAACTTAGGTTAGGTTTTATTATACAGGTAATTTTGTACTTATTTTAGCTAGGTAGCTATTAAATAGTTATTAACTATTTAATAGCTATTGTACCTAGTTAAAATAAATACAAACGTGCCTGTAAAATAAAAATAAATCCTAAAATAGCTACAATGTAATTATTAGTTATATTGTAGCTATTTTAGGGTTTATTTTATAGGTAAGTATTTAGTTTTAAATAGGAATAATTTAGTTAATAATTGTAATATGTATTTAGATTTATTTAAATAATATTTAAGTTAGGGGGGTGTTAGTGTTAGACTTAGGTTTAGGGGTTAATAAGTTTAATATAGGTGGCGGCGGGGTCCGGGAGTGGCGGTTTAGGGGTTAAAAAGCTAATTTAGTTGCGGCAGGGTCCGGGAGCGGCGGTTTAGCGGTTAAACATTTAATTTAGTTGCGGCGGGGTCCGGGAGCGGTGGTTTAGGGGTTAAAATTTTTATTTAGTTGCGTCGGGGTCCGGGATCCACAGGATAGGGGTTAATAACTTTAATATAGGTGGCAACGGTATAGGGGGCGGCAGATTAGGGGTTAATAGGTATAATTTAGGTGGCGGTGGGGTCCAGGAGCGGCGGTTTAGGGAGTAATAACTTTATTTAGGTGCGGGGGGCTCCGGGAGCGGCAGTTTAGGGGGTAAAACAGTATTGTTTAGTGTGGGTGCTTAGTGACAAGCTAGCAAGAAAGCTGCGAAGAAGCCGATGAGCAGCGAGATCGATGACTGTCAGTTAACAACAGTCCGCTGCTCATCGCACCGTACTTGGTGCGCGGCTTCTTGACAGCTTTCTTGATAACTTTGGCGAACATATTTAGGTCCGCGGCGGCGATTGTAGGCGAGCTTAGGAGAGCGTATTGGGCCGGCGAATGCAGGTAAGTAGACGGCTTGATACATAGAGGCCACTGTATGTTATATTACCAACATATATTATCCATAACTTCATTACAGAAATAAATATAGGTTTGAGGCAATGACAGCAACAGTACAGTATACAACAAATTCACTGTACTTTATTTAAACTCATAAAACTGTCATGCATAGTACAACAGGCAGCAACCACCTGTGAGACTATAATAATTATTATATGTCACACAAACAGGGAATTTGCCAGTAAGACCCCCCTAATAAAAAATCCATTGTGTGACTGAAATAATTGTATATGATTAGGTATTTATAATATATTATTAAATATAGTATGACTATTTGCCCTTGGAGGATATAGTTATTCATTCATACCTTCTGCAGGGCTGCAACATTAAATAGGGCATTCACTAATACATGTGTGGCCCTGCAATAGGTATTTTTGAGAAATCAATGCATTGATTTTTGATGTATCACTTTGCCATTGTATTACTATGGATTGCTTCCTCTACCTTGATGATAAACACCATAAAGGCAACTCTGGATCCTTTACTAATTATTGTCCTTGTCAGAATTAGGAACTCAGCAATTACAACATTTCACAATAGAAAAGACACATGTCCAAAATATAATGGGACACAAAGTCTGCTCACTAATTTATAAAACCACGTCTCATTCATTTTTAATAGATAACTGAAACCAAGAATTTGCTCAGTGGTCAAGTCCTACAAAAAAAAGTGTGGGAACTCACCAAGACTTCCACTCCCTCACAATTAATATTGTTTTATACACACACACACACACAAACACTTAAAGGGATACTAAACCCAATTTTTTTCTTTCATGATTTGGATAGAGCATGTAATTTTAAGCAACTTTCTAATTTATACCTATTATCAATTCTTCTTAGTTCACTTGGTATCTATATTTATAAAGCAGAAAGGAAAGCTTAGGAGCTGGCCCATTTAGGTTCAGCACCTGGGTAGCGCTTGCTGATTGGTGGCTAAATGTAGCCACCAATCAGCAAGCACTATCCAGGGTGCTCAACCAAATATGGGCCGGATGCTAAGCTTACATTATTGCTTTTTCAAATGAAGATACCAACAGAAGGAATTAAAATAGATAATAGGAGTAAATTAGAAAGTTGCTTATAATTACATGATCTATCTGAATCATGAAATAAAAAATTTGGGTTCAGTATCCCTTTAAATGCACACACACACTGTGTTTATATGTATTTATTCTATACACTCAGGTGAATGAAAGCCAATTCAAATCAATGAAGGGTTGAATGGTTGCCTTTTGGCCTGAGTTTGGATACCCATGCATACATTTTTACATGGCAGGGGTGACATTTGTATTTGTAATTTAGGATTCAACTGATACTGAATACTGAGAAGCTAGAAAAACACTTTTTAGAACACGTGAAGGGGCATTTGTATTATGATCTTGATAAGGTGTGTGTGTGCTCTCACTCTGTAGTAAAAACAATGATAATGTGATTTAAAGTAAAATTATGCTCACAAGGTGTCTGAGAGTAATTTTATTTTACCATTACCAAGTAAATGTGAAGAAAGTAACACTGGCAGAGGAAGCAGGAGGCATAAGGGCACAGTAATATTGAAAGCAAAACCGGTAACCTTTTACTTTGGGATGAAACTGGTAAAGTACATTATCTTGCACAGGTCAGCATTCTGCAGAGAACCTGACCTGCTAACCATAAATTGATATATACAGACACCAACATAGATAAACAGACTGCACATACTATTAGTGTATAAAATAAAGTAATTTGTTTTATGCTACAACTAGATGTTTCATGAACACCTTTAATTGCAAGTACTATTTTCCTTTGAGTATACATGCATTTCCCTTGCAAACCTCATCCCAGCTTTCTTTGGAAGAACTAAAAGGAATTCCAATGAGAGACAAAGCAGGAAGCTGGAAGGACACAACTCTTCCCTGCTTGATGAGCACATTTTTCACATGGTGTATAGCCAGCTTAGCTTCAGTTCCTCACACCCTCCTTCCTTTCCAGGGATGGATGAGACCTCTGTGTTAAGGTGCGATAGTCTTATTTCTGCTGAAGGGAGCTAAATAACCCCAGATTAAGCCACACAGAAATGTAAGGACCATGTGTTCCACACAGTGTGGGTTGATCACACAGCAGGACCTCTGACAGGCTTGCATTTGGTGTATTGTAGGAAGTGTTGCTGCCCATTACTAAAAGATCTCACTATCCCTCTAACCCACAGGTTTTCAAACCTATCCTCAGACCTCACCAATAGGCCAGGTTTTCAGGATTACCTTGGATGAGAGCAGGTAAAATAATCATGTTTACTAAGCAGCTGATTATTTTACCTGTGCTCCAGTTTAGATATCCTTAAAATGTGGCCTGTTAGGGAGGCCTGAGGACAGGTTTAAAAACCAGTGCTCTAACCAGACAGTGCTTCAGTTCCCACAACCAGCAGCAGCAATGTTTACTGAAGCGTTTGTGTTTTCTTCCAGGGGTAACTTAGTTCCTCCTGCGAAAATAGTGCATAAACTCCGTTCACATGCGTTCCCACGGGACTTGACCCCTGAATTTGCTGCTTTTTCATATTTGATTTGAAATAGAGTATACACCATGGCATGAACATACTGTGTTTTTCCTTTTAATTTGTATACATCAGTTACCATGAATATAGAGACCATGATCTCTACAGTAGTATACTGAGTTCTGTCCCATTATAAGTTTGTGGCAATATGATCTAGAAGATGGTATCAGAATCTTGTTATATGAATTTCACTCTTTAATGACCACTGTCTCTAGGGTTGCCACCTCGGCCATGTTTTCCTGGACACTTATGAGTCACACATGCTGCAGGGTGTGCTGAGGGGAACATGCATTGCACACCTGGACAGCACACTAATAGTGACTGCAGTATCCATGCCCCTCCCTGCACACCCTGCAGCATGTATAACTCATAAGTGTCCAGGAAAACATGGCCGAGGTGGCAACCCTGTCTCCCTAAACAAGCAGAGCCCATAGTAGATAGAACGCTCCTGCAGCTCTTGCTTCACCCCCAGATGCAGCAGAACAGACACCACACAAGATATATTATACAATAAAGTCTGAGTTATAATAAAAGATTTGCAACATTAAAAGCAACATGAATAAAAACCCTGACCAGCCCAGAGTTTAAGAATGAAGTTGTGCAAACTGCAAACTCCCATCTCAGTGCTTGGGACAACTCTGATGTCCTCTGAATATTCATGAAACACAACAGCTGTAGCTCTAGATCCCAGTGACACCTCAAGTTCTTCATCAAGTTTATAAATAAAAGTACTGAAAATGTCCCTGATCAAATAAATATTCTCTGATACATTTAGCATTATTGTAGCATTTCTGTGTGACAGTTTTATCTGAGAGATTAAACAGTTCAGGGTGTCATGGCTGAGAATCAATCTGATGAGCAGACACAGATATATTTTGAGATATTATTTATTTCTTTGAACACTGTTATCTCCCATCACTAACTGTAACAACTCACCTGGTGCTATTGCTGCCTCAGCTGATGGTTGAGGGAAGAGCTTGTAAAATCCCTCCATTTCTGCAATATGGCACAAGATGGCGGGGGAAATATCCAAACCTTCAGTAGTCACAGGGCTGTAGAGATGAAAGTCCTTGTCTAACGATGTCAGTAAAGATAAAGTCCTCACAGATGCAGCCAAAGTATCAACAACTGATCACAAACTGTCAAAAGGATGATGAAGTTTTACCTTGAAAGCTCAACAGCCAATCACAGGCAGGCTTCTGGTCATGTGATCAGATATTTAAATAATAACAGTCTCATATAGGAAGTACATTTGTAACACCTAAGGGTTAAACAAGGCTATTTGCCATCTGGGTAAAACAATATTGTGTATTCTGCATCCCTATAAAATAATAAAAACATTAAATCTTAATGTATCATTTATGTGTCCCCTCTGCCATGTATGTTGTTTCTCCCTAAAAAAAACCTGGAAATTGAACACCATCATCACCTATGCAGTAACACAAACACACTGCTTATTACATGCAGACTTCATGCTACACAAACTACTTATTAATCACAACCTGCCTATTATACACTCCTTATTACACACACAGTGCCCATTACATATACACGCTGCACACTACATACACAAGATACTTATTACATATCCATAGTTAATTGTTTAAGTACTTAAAATGCGTATTACAAAAAAGCATATTCATATATACAGTATATATATATATATATATATATATATATATATATATATATATACATATATACACACACATACATATTTACACACACACACACATATATACACACACACACATATATATATATATATATATATACACACACACACATATATATTTACACACATATATATATTATATATATATACACACACACACACACATATACACACACACACACACACACACACACACACACACACACACATATATTTACAGGGAACACACAGTTCCCATAGATCACAATGTAAAACCACACAGCTGCCAACTTTAGCCCCCAAAACTGCCTAGTGCAGTTATTTTTTAAATAACAAATACTACTATTTTTTATTTTAAAAAAAGCACTACACACTGTATTTTGGAGGCATTTGGGTCACATTTAAAAATAAATTGATCACTAATTGCTACTGCGAGCTCGCATTAGCTATAATCAGCCACTTGTAACGACTGGTTACTTATTGCGCACCTGTAAACTGGCAACTTTGTATGATAAATTAGTGCTCCATTTCTAATCTAGGTCAAGTAATAATAAGTAATTCACACATTTCCTAATTTATTCCTATACATGTTTATGTCTTCACAGTACAATAGACTTTTCATTTGCTTATTATGGGCCAGAAGTACTAATTTATCTCACGCCCGCAAACGGGTCACACCTCTGGTTAATTTTTTCAATGTCCCCCAATTGGCCCCAAAACAAAGTGTGAGGTTCATATTATAAAAAAAAAAAAAAATTATAGCATTTTTAATTCTTTTTTTTTAAACTGCATGAAGCAGATTTTACGGGTTAAAAGTGGCAGGTGTGGGGAGTTAGAAATAATAGCAGCATTTTTTATTTTAAAAATATGACTGCACTAGGCAGTTTTTGGGGGCTAAAGTTGGCGTTTGTGGGTTGTTAGAAAAAAAGTGTCACTGAAACGTGCCTTTACATTGCGGTACTATGTGCTCCCTGTAAATATATATGTAAATGCATATATACATATATATTTATGTGTTAATTATATATATGTAAATTTGCTGCCCATCGCTGTGCGACTTACCCCCTTTGCTGCACTAGTTCCCATGCCGTGTCTTACGGCATGAGAGGAGACCATGGATGCACGCTCTCATGAGCACAATGCTTCCGTGCACCTAATGTATAATACTTTGTGGTATTACAAAGTGGAGTGCAGATATCGGTTTAGCGAAATCGATACTTTGAGCTCCATTTGTAATCTGGCCCTATATACAGTATATGTAGGTTGCTCTGTAATAAAATAGTAGTTACATAATATGTTTTTACGAGTTTCCTGTGGGAGGAGCGTGAAGGTGGAGGTGCACGCTCAAGCTCACCTGTGTGGAGCAGCGTGGAGCAGTATCAGCTCTGAAAAACTTCCAAGCCACTGAGCCTCATTGCGGGGTGTAAAGTATAAGCCCGGCCGGAGGAGTAAAAGCTGGCTTAAGGAAACTCTACAGATCCCAAAAAAAAAAGGGGCTGATTGGGAGCAGCCTATTCTTGCATCTGCATGCTTCCATCTCTTCTCTAAAGCCTGTGAGAAAGGGATGATAAAAGGACTAAGCTTTTAACCCATAACGGGAGCACTGGACCAGACGGTGGTTGCTCATAAAGCCTAGAAGGGCATAAAAGACAGAGTTCTCCACAGCTACGCCGAAGAGTCGCTGCATAGCAAGCCAGGGGAAACATCCAAGTTATCCTAAATGCAGTGAAGGCAGCTCAAATTCCCTGACTGAGTGAGAAGGAGCGGGTGTCAAGGAAGAAGGAGATAGAGCCCAGGCAAAACGTCCACATACCTGCAAGCTGGAAGCCGGGAGCGGCTGGTGAACCTGGAGACACAGCTGCCGGAAGATCGGTGCCCCCCCCTCTGTAAGCCGGCGAGTAGTTCTGACGTCAGGGCGCGACACCAAGAGCTGGCTAGTGTGAAGGCCACAGGAAGCTCGGAAGGTGGGCTAAGAACGCTAGTAGCTGGAGGAGAGCGTTCAGATAGAAGTGGCCACCGGAGATCAGCAACGATTGAGCCGTGAAGACGAGGGGGGGTAAGTATAATGGTTACCTTTTCCTTGGGTGCAGCTTAAAGTTTTATTACAAGCTGAGTGATACAGGCGGTACTGTTGGTGATTGAACGGAGCTGGCTGTGTGTTGCACTAATAAGCTATGGCAGAAGGAGCATAGTGGGGAAGCAGACTTTTCCTCTTTCTGTTTGTTTTTGCATATTTTTGAGTGGGAGCACAGCTGGGGAATTGGACTTTCCTTCTTTTCCCTTGTGCACATAGGATTGAGAGTGACCATAACTCTTCGGAGGGAGACATTTATTTTTCTGCAGGAGGAGGGATACTGCCTTATCTGTCCCCTTCTTTTCTGCCCACAACCTAAGGAAAAAATGTTAAAGGGGTATTGATTATAGACAACCTTGAAGAGGCTGTTATCCATAATTGTGTCTGACATTATAAGGGCCCTGAGTACTCTCAGTACTGTATCAAGCAAAGGGGACACCACGGGAGGCAGAGAGCCGTTATAATTTCTTTTTTCTATGTCTGTACCTAGTAGAAAAATTTGAAATATTTAGCTGATTGCTCACTTACTAGCAAAAATTTTTTTTAAAGTTTCAACGGTGCAATGGTAAAAATCATGATGTAATAGACAGTTGAATGTATATTATAAGGCACAAAAAATCCTATTAGATAGGACAGGTTTCTGCTGTAGTGGTCAAATTTACACATTGTATCTGATATTTAAGAGCAATATAGGCTACATTCTCTAAAAAAAAAAAAAAAAAAAGGAAAGAAAGAAAAGGGGGAAGGGGAGGGAGAGAAGGGGAAGAAAAAAAAAGAAAAAAAGCTGTAGCTTGCAGGGTACATACAGAAAAGAAAATAAGGGTTAAAGTAATTCTTATCAGCTCTGAATTGTGTGTTTCAGATCCTGCCTGAGGCTGCAGGCCCTTATAGTTGCTCATATGAAAAAAAAAGGTCATAGGAGGCTATATGAGTTGTCAAAGGAGTAGAACTTAATTTAAGTTGAGCAGAAGCATTTTTGAAAAGGGTGTGCACCTGAGTGACTAAGCCCGCACAGCAGGAGTTATCCTCATAAGTTATAACTAAAATAGTGGGCTGCTTATTGTTTAAATTCTAGAAATCAGTAGACAATCTCAGTTTACACCACCTAAATTTTCTGTTTTTTAGGTAACTCTGCAAATTTGCAAAAGGGGGTCTGCACTGTGTTATCTTTTCTTGTAAATGTTATATGGTACATTTAAGCGGTACTTTGTGTTGCAACATGTAACAGGCTATATATGTAACTAAATCTGTATTTTTTCTTACTGTTTAAGAGTAACTTACCACAGAACAGTTTGTTCAGATAAAGTGGAACATATAGGATCAATTGCAGGGTAGAGAGAGTTTACAGCTGAGACCAAACAGGGACTAATCAGATATTAGTTCAGAGTTGCGTAATAAATGGAGAAATACATTACAAATTCTAAAAGTAAATCTCCAGCCATGCCTATAAGGAAGGATAAAAAACAAAAATCCTCGCAGGAGAATTTACAAGAATTATCAGTTAGAAGTCCAGATCTGAACCAGGAAAAACAACTCACTACAAACCAGCTTGCAGAATTAATCCTGCCACAATTTGAAATAATAAAAGGGGAGATTTCAGAGCTATCAAATGAAATAAAAAATTTTTCAAACAGATTAACGGAGGTAGAAGCCAGAATTTCGAATATAGAAGACACGCATTATAGACAGGAAACCGTGCTGGACACACATTCAGATGAGATTAAGTTATTAAAAGTTAAAATTGAGGATCTTGAAGATAGGTCCAGGCGGAACAATGTGCGGGTGATTGGTCTCCCAGAATCAAGAGACTTTGAAGACCTTTTATTATTTAGTACACAGACATTACCAAATTTGCTAGGTCTACAAGGAGAGGAGGGGGGTTTCCAGGTGGAGAGAGCACATAGGGTCGGCATGGTGAGACAGTCAAAAGAAGGTAGTATGCGACCAAGAATGGTGATGATAAAGTACCTAAACTTTCAAGACAAAGTTAAAATCATGCAGAAATACAGGCAGGCCCAGACTCTTACTATAGACACCAAGCAGATCCTTTTATTCCAGGATTATTCAATGGAGACCTCCTCAAAGAGGCGTGGGATGGCACCGTTCTGCTCAGGATTAATCAGGGCAGGGTTGAAGGCAACCATGAAATACCCTGCGAAAATTACGGTACTGGGCATGAACGGTGTCACCACACTAAACACTATTGAAGAGGCAAAGGAATTCTGTAGAGACAACAATATAGAGGTCTAAGCATCACTCAAAGATAAAGGCATTCATAGGCTTTGGAGATTAGAATGGCGGGATGGTTAGTAATAAAGGGAAAGGGGGGAGAGGGATACCTGTGTGCTGTTTGTAATATTTTTTTTTTTTTTCCCTCTGTTAGCTGTGCAATTTGTTTTTAATCTCAATAGGTATAGATTTTGAATAAATGAATAATTCACTTAAATTAGTTTCGTGGAATGTGGGGGGAATAACATCTCCCATTAAGCGTAAAAATGTCCTCAAGCAAGTTAGAAAACACCATCCAGACATTATATTACTACAAGAACTACATCTTAAAGAGGCTGAGATAAGTAAATTGAAAACAAATTGGATAGCGGAAATAATTGCCACACCTTGTGAAAAACGTAAAAAAGGGGTAGCAATTTTGCTTGGTAGGGACCTATCATATAGTATAGTTAAGCAGGAATTAGACCCAGGTGGGAGATACATAATATTACAACTGAAAATAGATAAGAAAATTTGGACGTTATGTAACTTATATGCCCCGAATAACTGGGACCCTAAGTTCTGGGAAAAGATGATTAAGGTTATATCTTCATATATCGGGCAGAACCTGATTGTAGCAGGAGACTTTAACTGCACAATGTGTCCTGATCTAGATCGGTATAAAAATCGGCGTAGAGTGGCTAATAATAGGGAAGCGAAGCGGCTGCAGAGTTTTTCTCGTGTATTGAAATTACACGACGCCTGGCGTATCCAGCACCCAGACACTCGGGAATTTACTTGCGAGTCAGGCGCGCATAAAAAATTTTCCCGAATTGATATGTTCCTAGTAGACGAACATATTATGAGAAATCAGATTGAGTCTCAGATTTCGGAGATAATATTATCCGATCACGCAATTATTGATATAAGGATTGTGTGGAGTACTCCCCCCAAAAAAATTGCAAACTCTTTCCGTTTTCCTCAATACATGTATAAAAGTGTACCATTTGCAAACTGGTTACAGCAAAAATGGAGAGAATACTCCACACAGAATATAGATTACATAAACAAGACCGAGGTATTCTGGGAAGCAGGCAAGGCGGTTATCAGGGGGGAAGTAAAAGCCTATATGATTAGAAGGAACAAGAAAAATAAACTGAGAGAAACGCAGTTAGCAAACCAACTCAGAAATAAATATGTGAAATATCTCAGAAATCCCAATAAGGAAAACTGGGATATATACAAAGCAGCTAGACTGGAAAGGGAATGTTTCTTGAATAAAATCGGGGCATACGAAGAGATGAAAAATAGGTCCACATTTCAGGGCAGTCAAGGTATATCGGCCAAACATCTGGCCAGGTTGGTCAAATTCAGAAAAAAATCAAATCAAATCCTTTCAATTCGGTCTGAAGGGAAACTCTTGAGTAATAAAGATGAAATTTGCAGGGCATTTTTTTAATATTATAGTAATCTCTATGCAAGGGAAGAGGTGGACGAAAGGCAAAAAGAGCAATTCTGGCTGGGGCTGGATATTCCCCAGATATCGCAGGCAGCATTACAGAAAATGAATGCCCCCATCACCGAAACCGAAATATCAAATATCATAAAAAAATCCAAACTTGGCAAAGCGCCCGGGCCAGATGGCCTACCGGCAGAGTTTTATAAAATCATGAAGGCAGAGATAGCGGGTACCTTAACCAAATTATTTAACCAATATTATCTCCAGAAAGATATGAATTCATTATACTTTTCTGATTCAGTAGTCTCTCTAATTCATAAGAAAGCGAAGGACCCAACCAGTGTAGCGTCATATCGGCCAATTTCGCTTCTTAATCAAGATTATAAGATTTTAATGTCTGTTATTGCGGAAAGAATGAAGGAATCCATTACATAAATTATCCATCCTGATCAGGCAGGCTTCATCCTAGGCAGAAACGCAGTCAGAAACATGCGTAGAGTCCTTACTACCATGGACTATCTCCATCGGGTTGACCAGGACGCCGGAAAGAAAAATCAGGGGGAAGATATAGCATTACTCACTGTAGATGCCGAGAAGGCTTTTGACTCAATCATCTGGGACCATCTAATAAACTCATTGAAAAAGTTTGGATTTTCCGGCGCCCTGGTCGATTTGATCGGGCTAGTATACAATAAGCCCAGGTCTCAACTTTTGGTCAACGGTGAGCTATCACAAAATATTACTCTGGGCAAAGGAACACGTCAGGGGTGCCCGCTTTCACCATTACTCTTTGATATTGCATTGGAACCTTTAGCCATATATCTAAGAAAGTCTCTTCCACCAATTTCTGTGGGGAATCAGAAGGTTTCTGTGGCACTTTACGCAGATGATCTGTTAATATTTTTACAAAATACGAGGCAGTCTATACCAAGTTTTGTGAAGATATTAAACACATTCAGTTCTTTCTCTGGATATAAAATAAACATTAACAAATCAGAAATTCTTTGGATCACAAAAAATAGAAATGGTTATTCTGGGAAATTCAGAGAAGTACAGGTTATCGATTATCTAGGTATCAGGATTTCTAAGAACCCAGCACACTGGTACCAGCTCAACTTTAAAGATTTATTCCAGAAACTACAGTATGATTTAGCAAAATGGAACTTATATTATTTATCTATTTCAGCCCGCATAAATGTCATCAAAACCATTATTTTCCCAAGATTTTTATTTTTGCTTCAAAATCTACCCCTTTTATTGCACAAGAGAGATATTGATAGCTATAATAAAGCTTGCGCTTTTTTTATCTGGGGGAAAAAGACTTCACGTATTGCGTACAATAAATTGACGCAGGAAAAACGATTTGGAGGCTTTTCGTGCCCAAACATAAAATACTACAATATAGTATCCTTGGTTAAATTTGGGGCAGATTGGCTCAGCAAATCAGATTATGTAACTTACTACGAACACGAAAGTGAATTAATCAAACCATTTAACCTGCAGGCTGTGTTACACTATCCGTATAAACAATTACCTAGTAATATAAGCAGCTTAATCACAATCGCCAATGTAGTGACCGCATGGCAGAAATATTGCTCAATACTAGGGATAGAATTTCAGACTTCTAGGTCATTACCGATTACTGGTAATCCTGCTTTCCCACCAGGGTATTGTAATAGTGTATTCCATACTTGGGAAAAGAAAGGTCTGATCTATGTATCACAATTAAAAGAACCTCACACGGGGGATATCAGATCTTTTGAAAATCTGACCCGCGAATATAACCTGCCATCCAAGCATTTCTATGCATATCTACAAGCCCGTCATTTTATAAATGATTATGATAGTAGGTTTAGTAAGCATTGGGCACAATTAAATATCGAGGCAGGGATAACTTTATATAAAGCAGGTATCAGATCAATCTCAATTTGGTATCAATACATTATGAGTAAAGAAGGAGCATTGCATATTAATCACTGTAAACAGAAATATGCATTTCATTTTCCTGAGTTGCAAGATAAGGACATAACAGATAGCATTGAGAGAACAAGGGAGGCAACTGATAGAATCAATCTAAGAGAATCACAGTATAAGGTAATAAACAATTATTATCTAACCCCAGCCAGAATTGCCAAGTGGTCTCAATCACAGGCCAAATGCTCTAAATGTCATAAAGTAAATGCGGATCTGCTGCATTACTTCTGGACTTGCCCAAAAATTACGCAATTCTGGAGTAAAATCCAATATTGGATAAACAGGAAAACAGGAGACAGGATAGAGTTAAAGGCAGAACACATATTCTTCTTGTATCCAATTCAAAGGATTGGGGAAAGATTATTCATAAATCTGGCGATTTTGATTGCAAGGAATCATTTATGCAAAAGGTGGAAGCATAGAAATTCTCCTACCATCATTGAATTCACAAACTCCATGAGAAGTCAGATTATGCTAGAGATAATAGGACTGGATAAAGATGCAGTTAAACAGGTTACTATATTTTTTAAGAAATGGAAAAAGTATATTCATAGTGAACCCATACCTGTTCAATACTACATGCTTTCGCCTTTCCAGGACTCCATACCCTTCATGGAATTAATCTTAGACGGTTCATTACCTTCAAACTGGGCATACAGCCGTTAATGTGAAAAATTAACAAAAGCAAAAATAAGCTGGAGATTAAGCGGCATAATTTTCTTTTTCTTTTTTTTTTTTTCCTTTTTTCCTTTTTTTCTTCCTTTCTTTTTTTTTCTTTTCTTCCTTTTTTTTTTTTTCTTTCTCTGTTTTTTTTCCCTCTCCCTCACCCCCCCCTCCCCCCGGGTAGAAACATTTATGGTTTTAATTTATTGAGTTTTGTGTGAGAAAGCCTGAGCGTAATAGAAAATATATCAGGTAGGTGCAGGGCTGCACTTATTTAAATTCAAGACTGGATTAAGATAGGAATAAAGCAGGCAGACTCACGATTTAGGCTAAGGGACAGATGAAAGCAGGTCAGGATTTGCAGATGGTAACTGAGTGTCCCTACAAATTAAATAATAGATTAGAGAAAAGATATTGGAGGAAGAGGATAAGATGTTCTGTTAGAGATGACTTGTTATATTTGAAGCGATACGCAGAATCCAAGCAACTCTGATTAATTTTTTTTTTTTTTCTCTTCATACAGTCAGCATGTTATGTTGGAGTTCATTAGAATCAAATGTTTGATATCTTATGTTCTGGATATGTTATGTATTTCTTGTTTTCTGTTCATAACTTCTCCTCCAATCAAATAAAAAGATTTAAAAAAAAAAAAAATATGTTTTTACATTTTTGTAAGTAAAGTGTATAGTTAACTTGTAAGTAGTTTGGTACCTAATGGGTAAGGATGGGCAAATGTTACACATTTGATCATTTGATTTGAATTTTGAATGTTTGCACAACATTCTAACATTTGTTTAATGTAATAGTAGTTCTAATGCTATCATTAAATGTAATATTTGAGTTGATTTTTTCTACTTCGAATATTGCATAATTCAATTTAAATTATGCAATATTTGAATTAGAAACATTTTAATCAATATATTTGTAATAGTATTTCTAATGCTCTCTTTAAATGCAATATTCAAATGATGTAATATTCAAAATATAAAAATTAGAATCAATACATTTGTACCTATTATGCATCAGTTTACTAAATTCCCTACCACATGAACTCTTGAACTTTTGAATTTATATGTTAAATCGAATGTTACATTCAAAATTTCAAATGTGGATATTCAATCTTATTATGAACATTCGAAAATTAAAGTAACATTTGACACCGGAAATAAGATTTGATTACTAAATAGATTTTCATTCTTATCAACATTCGAATCTCAAAAACGAATGTCCACAGGACTATTCGCTCTATCAAGTGAATTGCACTTTTACCACATTTGCCCATCCCTACTAATGAGTTAATCTAGGGGCTTGTAAGCATTAGATATAGTGTCCGTGGGGTATATTTAACCTAGTGCGAGTGGACATGATATGATGTAGCATATTATGTCCGCTGCACATCGATAAATGCCGACAGCAAACGCTGTCAGCATTTATCATTGCACCAGCAGTTCTTGTGAATTGCTGGTGCAATGCCAACCCCTGCAGATTCACGGCCAATAGGCCACTAGCAGGGGGTGTCAATCAACCCGATCGTATTCAATTCAAGGTGGACAAGTTATGGAGCAGCTGTCCATATGGAGCAGCGGTTCATACGGTGCTTGATAAATCGGCCCCCATGTCTTGAACCTATTTTTAAATTATTGACAGTAGAGCATTTGGTGTTTGGCAGCACTACACTGCTTGGTCATTACTAGTGTTGGGGAATATACAGTAACATATGTTATGGATTATATGGTAAATCATAGTACGTGAGACTGGTATTATATAATGGTTTTGTCAAGTGCACTCACTGACTGAATATTCTGTGCTTGATCTGGTGGATAGAGGAGGAGGGAATGTTCCACAATACAAGGAAGAAAAAAATATTCTCCACTCTCAAACTTGTGCAAACAGACAGCAATAACCTGAGCATCAACAAATGAAATACCACAAGTTATGTGAAGGGAAAATAATTTCCCAGCATTAGAAGTGTGAGAGCAGAGTAAATGTCAACTTATATCTTATTTTTACACAATTGTATCCTCTAAGCTTTCACTAATACACTAGTTTGTATTTTTCCCATGATTACCGGATAACCCTGGGCGAATCACCCAGAACAGTTTGTTACATAAAGTTAGGGATCGTGTGACACTGGAGCGTAAGAATGTTTTGAAATCTAGAAACCTGAAAGAGTAAAAATGTTTCAGTATGTGTGTGTATATATACAGGGCTTGATGCACAAATCAGTGGACCCTGCTTCTAAGCCCTTGCAGGTAAGGCTCTCTCATGTGAGGCTGCCTGCCGGAACGTACAAAGCAGCAGCCATCCAATCGCGGCTTCTTACCTTCTCTGCCACCTCTGAAGTAGTAAAGAAAATACACCCTGAACCGGTTTGTTCAGGTGATTGACAAATCATGCTCTGGCACTAATGGTAGTGCAAGAGCAGAGGGTGTTGTTACACAAGAGGGTTTACAAAGGTGAGCAGACAGGTTCTCATGTCCGGTACCTTGTCTGTCCATCCACCCTTTGCAACCCCAATTCCGAAACATTTGGGAAAGTATGGAAAATGTGAAAAAACAAACAAAAAGAGTTATTTGAAAATTTAATTCACCCTGTACTATATAGAAAACACATTATTAACACATTATTTGATGTTTTACTTTGTGAATTTAATGTATTTTTGAAAATATAATCTCATTTCAAATCTGATGACTGCAACACACTCCAAAAAAGTTGGTACAGTTGACTGTTTACCATTGTGTAACATCACCTTTTCTTTTAATAACACTTATTACGTGTTTGGGCACTGAAGACACCAGTTGGTTTAGCAAGCGGAATTTCCCCCCATTCATCCATTATACATGTCTACAGCTGCGCAACTGTACGGGGCCTTAGTTGCCTTATTTTGCCCATCATAATGTGCCACACATTCTCAATTGGAGACAGGTCAGGACTGCAGGCAGGCTATGCTAGCACCCACACTCTCTGCTTAAGCAACCATGCGCTTAATGGGGTTTGGCGTTGTCCTGCTGGAAAATGCAGAGACGTCCCTGGAAAAGACGATGTTTGGATGGCAGCAGATGTTGCTCCAAAATGTATACATATATTTCTGCATTAATGGTGCCCTCACAGATGTGCAAGTTACCCATGCCATGGGCACTGACACCCCCTATACCATGACAGATTCTGGCTTTTGGACCTGATGCTGATAACAGCTTGAAAACGTCTTTATCCATAATATTTCCCCACTGTTGATGTCACAAGGAGTATAATATTGCTGCCGCAGAAATACCACCTGCATCATTATTGATGTGATGTTTTTCCTGCACTAGTATTCCATCCTGTAGCAATAGTGGAAGCAAATACAGTTAATCCCTTGGAGAGCTGCAACACAGAACAAAGCTATAAAATTTGTGTCTGTGGTTCTAAGAACAAACACAGTCTCAATAGAACTGTCAAGGTTTTTATTCAGAACAGGTACTAAAAAGCCAATAAATTGCATAAGAATGCATCAGAATATAGAGGCTATTAAGATAATGTTAGCTGCAATCAATCTTCTACTCTAAAAGGGTTTTCATTTTTTAATAACTAATAGTTACATTGTAGCTAGTTTAGGATTTATTTTTATTTTACAGGCAACTTTGTATTTATTTTAACTAGGTAGAATAGTTATTAACTATTTAATAGCTACCTAGTTAAAATAAATTCAAATTTACCTGTAAAATAAATCCTAACCTAAGTTACAATTACATCTAACACTACACTATAATTAAATAAATTACCTAAACTAAATACAATTAAATACAATTTAAAAAAATTATCTAAAGTACGAACCCCCCCACACTAAATTACAGAAAATAATAAAATAATTACAAGTTTTTTAAACTAATTACACCTAATTTAATCCCCCTAATAAAATAAAAAAGCCCCCCAAAATAAGAAAAAGCCCTACCCTATACTAAATTACAAATAGCCCTTAAAAGGGCCTTTTGCGGGGCATTGCCTCAAAGTAATCAGCTCTATTACCTGTAAAAAAAAGTACAATATCCCCCAACATTAAAACCCACCACCCACACACCCAACCCTACTCTAAAACCCACCCAATACCCCCTTAATAAAACCTAACACTAACCCCTTGAAGATCACCCTACCTTGAGAAGTCTTCACCCAGCCGGGTTGAAGTCCTCAACGAGGCCGGGCGAAGTGGTCCTCCAGACAGGCAGAAGTCTTCATCCAAGCCGGCCAGAAGAGGTCCTCCAGATGGGCAGAAGTCTTCATCCAGGCGGCATCTTCTATCTTCATCCATCCGGCGTAGAGCAGCTCCATCTTCAAGACATCCGACGCGGAGCATCCTCTTCAAACAAAGTCCAACTGAAGAATGAAGGTTCCTTTAAATGACGTTATCCAAGATGGCATCCCTTGAATTCTGATTGGCTGAGAGAATTATATCAGCCAATCGGAATTAAGGTAGAAAAAATCCATTTGGCTGATGCAATCAGCCAATTGGATTGAGCTTGCATTCTATTGGCTGATCCAATCAGCCAATAGAACGCCAGCTCAATCCTATTGGCTGATTGGATCAGCCAATAGGATTGAACTTCAATCCTATTGGCTGGTTGGATCAGCCAATAGGATTTTTTCTACCTTAATTCCGATTGGCTGATAGAATTCTATCAGCCAATCGGAATTCAAGGGACGCCATATTGGATGACGTCATTTAAAGGAACATTCATTCTTTAGTTTGACTTCGTTTGAAGAGGATGCTCCGTGTCGGATGTCTTGAAGATGGAGCCGCTCCGCGCCGGATGGATGAAGATAGAAAATGCCGCCTGGATGAAGATTTCTGCCCGTCTGGAGGACCTCCTCTGGCCGGCTTGGATGAAGACTTCTGCCTGTCTGGAGGACCACTTCGCCCAGCTTTGTTGAGGACTTCAGCCTGGCTGGGTGAAGACTTCTCAAGGTAGGGTGATCTTCAAGGGGTTAGTGTTAGGTTTTATTAAGGGGGTATTGGGTGGGTTTTAGAGTAGGGTTGGGTGTGTGGGTGGTGGGTTTTAATGTATTGTAGCAAAATGCTATTTGTAATTTAGTATAGGGTAGGGCTTTTTATTATTTTGAGGGGCTTTTATATTTTATTAGGGGGATTAGATTAGGTGTAATTAGTTGTAACAGGTGTGTGAAAGTTCATTAGTAACACTGCTTTCAACAAGTCTATTGTGAGCATAATTCATGAATAGATTTTCCAATATATTAAAAATATGGTTACCAAATAAAAACTTGAGTGAGTGTTTCATTTTTAAATATATGTAATAACTCATGGCTTAGGGTTTTACATATATTTTATTATGATTTTAATATACTAGTCAGTTGTCATGAAAATATGTAGAACTATTTACCCCTGGCAACATATGGTAGTTCAAATTTAGTCAGACATGACTTTAAAAATAACAAATACCTTCATTGCAATGAATAAACAAAATAAGCAGCTAAAGCTTAGAAAATATGAACTGGAAGAAATAAATACTCAGCTTACCGAGATTTAAGTAACAAGCAGAGGAATATTGAAGAAAAAGCTCACAGTCAGAGAGGCACAATCCTTTGCTTGGGAGAGAGAGCACTAAGCAGAGACGCTGCAGCAGCTGCTGGAAGCAGGGTGTGTGAGACACAGCTGATGAGGCTTGTGGGAGAGAGAGCACAAGGCAGAGACGCTGCAGCAGAGGTTGAGAGTAGCATGTGAGAGACACAGTGGATGTGGCTCGTGGGAGTGACGTCACCCGGTAGTCAGCTGGAACTGAAAGTCCACTACAGAGCAGGAGAGAGTAGCAGGCTCCGGATCCAGGGAGAGAGAGAGAAGCAGGCAAATTTCCCCAGAATCCACAGGAGAGAAACTAGCTTCACAGGTGCAAAAGGGATTAGCTCACAGGAAGTTAATCCAGGCTGGATACATCAATACCAAGCATTGGTGTGATGTATCCAGTGTGATTTATATGCACCTGAGGAAACCGCCCCTTAAAGGGGTATAATGTTACAGGACCCCCCCCCCCTTAAGAGCAACCACTCCGTGGGTCAAGGTCTGGGACGATCCGGGAATCTTCTGTGGAAAAGAGAGACCAACCTGGGAGCGGAGAGATTAACAGAAGGTTCCCAAGAAT
Source organism: Bombina bombina (assembly GCF_027579735.1). Lineage (NCBI taxonomy): Eukaryota > Metazoa > Chordata > Amphibia > Anura > Bombinatoridae > Bombina > Bombina bombina. The sequence continues at coordinate 799,292,482 of NC_069499.1, read as the reverse complement.
CCTCCTCAGAAGGGTACCCCTTCCAATGTACCAGGTACTGAAGACGACCAGAAACCTTCCTGGAGTCAAGGATGGCAGCAACCTCATATTCCACATCCGGAGCTATAGGCAACACTGGAACAGAAGGGTCCAAAGGATTCCGAAGTGAACTGTAGGGTTTGAGGAGTGAGACGTGAAACGTGGGGTGTACTTTAAGAGAGGGGGGCAATTGGAGAGTAACAGCATTCTCATTTACTATTTTAATGATGGGGAAAGGACCAATAAAAAGTTTATGAAACTTCTTGCTGGGCACGGAGATCCGTAAGTTCCTCGTAGAGAGCCAAACAAGATCTCCAAGAACATATGAAGGAGGAGGACGATGCCTGAGGTCGTAGTATTTATTCTGCCTCTGTTGGGCAATTTTTATAGTGTCATAAAGTTGAGAGAATGTTTCAAGCATAGTGTTAGTAAGATCATCAATGACTGGGCAGTCAGTGGTGACTTCGGGGTGTAGGTGAAAGGTCGGATGGTAGCCATAATTAGCAAAGAAAGGAGTAGCTTTTATTGTTGAATGGTAAGTATTATTATGTGCGAATTCTGCTAGGGGAAGTAATTTTGTCCAGTTGTTTTGTTGTTGGTTGGTGTAACATCTTATATATTCCTCCAACCAATGGTTTGTACGCTCCGTTTGTCCATTGGTTTGGGGATGGAATGCGGTAGAAAGCCGTTGTTCAATGTTAAGGGATGAACATAATTGTTTCCAAACCTTAGAGGTAAATTGTGAACCTCTGTCAGATGTTATAGTGTTCGGTAAGCCGTGTAGGCAGATGACATGTTTTATAAGGATATTTACAGTTTCCAGGGCGGTTGGTAACTTATAATAAGGCACAAAGTGTGCCATTTTAGTGAAGAGATCAACGATAACGATTATTGTGTTATTCTTTTCAGATACAGGTAGATCAACAATGTAATCTATAGCAATGTCTTTCCACGGTCTGTCTGGAACTGGTAGGGAGAGAAGAAACCCTGTGGGTTTATTCCTATCTGTTTTACAGGTTGTGCAAACTGAACATGATTTAATGTAGTTTCTTATTTCTGTGTTTATGTGGGGCCACCAGTAGGATCTTGTAACTAAGTCATAAGTTTTGTTCATACCAGGGTGACCTGAAAGGGGAGATTCATGACAAGAGGAGAGAACTTGTTCCCTTAGTGAAGGGGGTACATAGAGTTTTGTGTCATGGTAGTATAACCCATTCTCTCCTTGTGTTAAGTTGTATAGCACTTTAGTAGTATCAGTTAGTTGCTTCTCTTTTAATTCAGTGGTTGATATGGCTAAAGTCCCCACTATGTTATCTAATGGAACTAGGGGTTTACACATCTGAATCTTAGGAGGAGGAGAAGGAAGCCTAGAAAGTATGTCGGCCTTGGTATTCTTCAAAGCCGATCTATAGGTTATGATGTAATTAAATCTTGAGAAAAATAAACTCCACCTTACTTGTCTAGATGTTAACGTGCGAGATGTTTTTAGGTACTCTAAGTTGCGATGATCAGTGAAAATAATTATAGGCTCTATTGTACCTTCTAAAAGGTGTCTCCAAGTTTCAAGAGAGCTTTTAACAGCCAAGAGCTCTTTTTCACCGATATGGTAATTTATTTCAGAGGTTGTTAACACTCTTGAATAATATGCTACAGGGTGTGTCCTATTTGTTTTGGGATTCTTTTGGGACAATACAGCTCCTATAGCGTAGAATGAGGCAACAACCTCTAGTATGTACTGTTTTTGTGGATCAGGGTATGCTAGAATAGGTGCTGTAGTAAAGGAATTTTTTAGAACATTGAAGGAGTGATTTGCGTCTTTGTTCCATTCAAAAGGAACATTGGCTTTTGTCAAGTTAGTTAGGGGTTTAACTATTGCTGAAAAGTTTTTAATAAATTTTCTATAGAAGTTAGAAAATCCCAAAATCTTTTGTATATGTTTTCTGGTTTTTGGTATAGGCCAATCAAGAATGGTTTGGATCTTTGTTTTCTCCATATATATCCCTTTAGATGATATATGATACCCAAGGAAAGTGATTTCAGGGGAATGAAAGGTACACTTTTCAGGTTTCACATACAGGTGATGAGCTAACAGTCTTGAGAGGACTATCCTAACATGTTTTATATGTTCTTTTTCATTATCTGAAAATATAAGGATGTCATCCAAGTAGATAACTAGAAAAGTGTCAAGGAGATCACGGAACACATCGTTGATGAACCTCTGGAATGTGGCGGGTGCATTGCACAATCCAAAGGGCATTACGGTATATTCATATAACCCGTACCTAGTACGGAAAGCAGTCAACCACTCATCCCCAGAACGCACTCTTATTAAATTATAAGCTCCTCTTAGATCAAGCTTAGTGTAAATGGATGAGCCATGTAATCTTTCGATTAATTCAGGGATGAGTGGAAGAGGATAACAATCTTTTTTTGTTATTTTATTCAATTTGCGGTAGTCAACGATTGGCCGTATGGTTTTATCTTTATTGGTTACGAAAAATATTCCTGTCCCTGCAGGGGAGGTGGAGGGTCTAATGAATCCCTTCCTGAGATTCTCATTAATATATTCTTTTAACGTATCAAGCTCAGGTTTAGAAAGTGGGAATATGTGTCCATATGGAACTTTTGACCCAGGGATTAGATCTATGGGGCAATCATACTCCCGATGGGGTGGCAAGGTTTCTGCCTCCTGTTTATCAAATACTTGTTTTAAATCTGAATAAACAGGAGGGATGTTAGTTTCCAGGACAGATAGAAGAGGTTGTATAGGGTAACATGTGGTGGTACAATATTGTGAATTAAATTCAAGTGTTTTTTCTGACCAATGTACGAGGGGCTGATGTTTATTCAACCAGTGTAGACCTAATACAACAGGAAAAATGGGTGAAGAAATAACGTCAAAAGAAATGAACTCTTGGTGTATGTCATGAGTAGTGACTAATAAGGGAATTGTTTGGTGTGTGATGGGTCCTGACTCTAACTGTCTTCCATCAATTAATTGTACAGAAACAGGTTTTTTCTTTGCAATAATGGGTATTTTATTTTCTTGTACAACTTTTATATCTATATAACTAGCGTAGGCTCCCGAATCCAAAACGGCCTTAAGACTGTGTCGGTTTTGTCCCCACTGTAAAGAGATAGTAATAATGAAATATGCAGGATTTTGTGCTGTTAAATATAGTAAATGATCTGAGGTAAAATTTGTCTTACCTGATCTTTGTATCTTTAAAGAAGGACAGTCAGAAACAGAATGCTCCTTTGCGGCACAATAGAGGCAGAGTCCCAGTTCTTTTCTGCGTGACTTTTCCTCAGGGGACAGGGGTCCTCTAATGAACCCTATCTCCATGGCTTCATCCTGACTCTTATGAGAGGGTGTATAAGCTTTAGGGGTGGTAACCTTGGTATAGGAGTCTGGGGAATATCTTTCCTGTTTCCTTTCCCTAATTCTTCTGTCTATTTTTATAGTTAAAGACATAAGTGAGTCAAGTGTTTCTGGGAGATCTAGTCTAGCAAGCTCATCCTTAATATTTTCAGACAACCCTATTCTAAATTGATTTTTTAGGGAAACCTGATTCCATTGGGAATCCCTTTGCCAAATCTTAAATTCAGAGATATATTCCTCAACAGGCCTCTTATGTTGCTTTAAGTTACGCAACTTAAAATCTGCTGTGAGTTGCCTGTTGGAGTCCTCATATAAATCTGACATGGCCTTGAAGAAATCATCAATTGAATTTAGAATAGGGTCGTTATTTTCTAAGAATAAATCTGCCCATTGTCTGTGCTCACCTCTTAGGAAAGAAATGACAGTTAGTACTTTTATACGGTCATTAGGAAATGTTTTTGGCTTAAGTGTGAGAAATAATTTACAGGCATTATGAAACTGCCTAAATGATTTCCTATCCCCAGAGAATTTTTCAGGAGGTGGAATTGGGGGGTCAGGAGTGTTAGTGTCAGGGGGTTTAGCTGCACTTAACCCTTCTTTAATAATATTCCTAAGTGTCAGGTTTTCTACCTGAAGTTCTCTAAGTCCCTGACTTAAAAGGTCAACTTTGTTGGATAATTCCTGGAAGTGAGCGTTTATGTCACCTGGATTCATCATCGTAGTTAAGTCAGCTGGATAAGATTGGCTTGGTATTCTGTAACAGGTGTGTGAAAGTTCATTAGTAACACTGCTTTCAACAAGTCTATTGTGAGCATAATTCATGAATAGATTTTCCAATATATTAAAAGTATGGTTACCAAATAAAAACTTGAGTGAGTGTTTCATTTTTAAATATATGTAATAACTCATGGCTTAGGGTTTTACATATATTTTATTATGATGTTAATATACTAGTCAGTTGTCATGAAAATATGTAGAACTATTTACCCCTGGCAACATATGGTAGTTCAAATTTAGTCAGACATGACTTTAAAAATAACAAATACCTTCATTGCAATGAATAAACAAAATAAGCAGCTAAAGCTTAGAACATATGAACTGGAAGAAATAAATACTCAGCTTACCGAGATTTAAGTAACAAGCAGAGGAATATTGAAGAAAAAGCTCACAGTCAGAGAGGCACAATCCTTTGCTTGGGAGAGAGAGCACTAAGCAGAGACGCTGCAGCAGCTGCTGGAAGCAGGGTGTGTGAGACACAGCTGATGAGGCTTGTGGGAGAGAGAGCACAAGGCAGAGACACTGCAGCAGAGGTTGAGAGTAGCATGTGAGAGACACAGTGGATGTGGCTCGTGGGAGTGACGTCACCCGGTAGTCAGCTGGAACTGAAAGTCCACTACAGAGCAGGAGAGAGTAGCAGGCTCCGGATCCAGGGAGAGAGAGAGAAGCAGGCAAATTTCCCCAGAATCCACAGGAGAGAAACTAGCTTCACAGGTGCAAAAGGGATTAGCTCACAGGAAGTTAATCCAGGCTGGATACATCAATACCAAGCATTGGTGTGATGTATCCAGTGTGATTTATATGCACCTGAGGAAACCGCCCCTTAAAGGGGTATAATGTTACATTATACATTGAACCTTGTACATTGATCTTTGGAATGGGACCTAAAATACATAAATTACAAAATTCCCATCTTCGCATCAAAACAAAATCCAATTGCACGCTGACCGCAGTCCACTCTTTTAAATACTTAGGTATGTTGTTAGACCCCAATCTATCTTTTGGACTCCACATAGAAAAAATTGCCTCTAAACTTTATCCAAAACTAGGTGCCCTGTACAGAAACAAATCTTGCCTCAGCCCTACAGTAAAGGAAAAGATTGTACAGCAAATGCTGATGCCTATCTTGGATTATGGGGACATAGTATATGCACCTGCTCCGCAAACTCACCTTAATAAACTAAATACATTATATAACTCGCTCTGCCGCTTTGTGCTACAATGTAACTACAGGACCCACCATTGTGACATGCTAAAAGAACTAAACTGGCTGTCGCTAGAATCCAGACGCACCCTCCATCTTTCCTGCCTTGTCTTTAAGAGCCTTTCTGGGAAGCTCCCACCCTACCTGAGCAGAATGCTCTCCCCTGCTATTCCCACCTCCTATAACCTCCGATCCAATAACAGCACATTATTTAGCTTGCCTCAATACAAAAAAAAAGCAGCTCGATCCTCCTTTTCCTACAGAGCGCCACAATTATGGAATGACCTCCCTCACACTTTAAAAACTTCCCCAAGCCTAAAATCCTTTAAGAGATCCCTCTATACATATCTCAAAACAGAATGCTCCTGTCATGGATAAATATTTCATACCTGCTCTATGTTAAATGTTTGCATATAATGTGTATTTTTATTATTGTTTTTGTATTTTATTGTACCCTATTGTATCAATGCAATGTTTTGTGATCCCAGGACATACTTGAAAACGAGAGAAATCTCAATGTATCCTTCCTGGTAAAATATTTTATAAATAAATAAAATAAATAAATAAATAAAATTAGTTTAAAAAACTTGTAATTATTTTATTATTTTCTGTAATTTAGTGTTTTTTTTTCCGTACTTTAGATAATTGTATTTAATTGTATTTAATTGTAGTTAATTTAGAGAATTAATTTAATTATAGTGTAGTGTTAGGTGTAATTGTAACTTGGGTTAGGTTTTATTTTACAGGAATATTTGTCTTTATTTTAACTAGGTAGCTATTAAATAGTTAATAACTATTTAATAACTATTGTACCTAGTTAAAATAAATACAAAGTTGCCTGTAAAATAAAAATAAACCCTAAGCTTGATACAATGTAATTATTAGTTATATTGTAGCTAGCTTAGGGTTTATTTTATAGGTAAGTATTTAGTTTTAAATAGGAATAACTTAGTGAATTGTAGTAATTTTATTTAGATTTATTTAAATTATATTTAAGTTAGGGGGTGTTAGGGTTAGACTTAGGTTTAGGGGTTAATACATTTAATATAGTTGTGGCGACGTTGGGGGCGGCAGATTAGGGGTTAATAAATGCAGGTAGGTGTTGCGATGTTAGGGACGGCAGATTAGGGGTTAATAAAATTTAACTAGTGTTTGCGATGCAGGAGTGCAGCGGTTTAGGGGTTAATACATTTTTATAGTGGCGGCGATGTCCGGTTCGGCAGATTAGGGGTTAAAAAATGTTTTATTGTTTGCGATGTGGGGGGGGCTCGGTTTAGGGGTTAATTGGTAGTTTATGGGTGTTAGTGTACTTTTTAGCACTTTAGTTAAGAGTTTTATGCTACGGCGTTACTGACTTTTACATGCGGAATCAGTCTTGACAGGAAAGGCTGTACCGCTCACTTTTTGGAAGACTAGAAATACCGGCGTTATGCAAGTCCTATTGAAAATATAGGATACGCAATTGACGTAAGTGGATTTGCGGTATTTTAGAGTCTGACCAAAAAAGTGAGCGGTACACCTGTACCTGCAAGACTCGTAATACCAGCGTTAGGAAAAAAGCAGCGTTGGGACCTCTTAACACTGTTTTTTAAGGCTAACGCACAACTCATAATCTCTACCACCAGTCTCTTTCAGTAACGTGGTTCAAATATTAGACAAAGGCCAAAACTTAATAAATGAATTATTTATTATGCCAAAAATATTATGCACAATGCATTATTAATAAAAAAAAAGTTGTTACAAATAAAATTACACACAAGCAAACAGTTTTTTTTAAATAAAAAGAAGAAAATAGAAACGATTGGAAGTTGATTATCCATATCAGATTCAAACCAAAACGTTAAAGTACTTAGGCGTACATTTATCACCTAACCTACATGACCAGTTCAAATATAACTATGAAAGATTTATACACAAATTCAACTCATTTATTGCATCTTGGCTCCCTAAATCAATTACTTGGATAGGAAGGATTAATGTGGTAAAAATGAATTTGTTACCTAAACTTTTATATATCTTCCAAACAGTCCCTATCCCACTTCCTAATCACTTCCTCCCTACACTACAGTCCATCACTAACTCTTACATATGGTGTAAAAGACCACCAAGGATATCTAAAACAACACTATATCTGCATCCAACTAGGGGAGGGCTAGGTGTACCAAATCTCCAGAATTACAAAGATGCCACTATCCTTCAGAGGATTGTTGATTGGTGTTACCAGTCTGCAACTTCATCTAAAGCCTGGGTCTCCCTGGAACACGACTTAACGGGGATACCCCAACTAGGGAGCTATTGTTGGCTTCCCCCTGAACACCGACCTTCTACAATCCAAAACTATCCCATTATAAAAGAAACTTTTCAGGTATGGTCTAGATAGACAGATACAGAAAAACACCTCGTTCTCTAGTATCCCATCCTCTCTCACACCATCACTCTCCAATCCTGACTTCTTGGTGGGGAATTCTCCACCAAACAATTTAAAACTAGACATCCATGGACTTCTCCCGGTCTATCTGTTGACAGAGGCAACAAAAATAATCCCAATGACACAAATGCAAAACTTGGACTTCTTCACTACCTGGCTAAGATATAATCAGCTGACACATTTTATCAACACTCATAAAAACAAACAGGATCTGGTGCGTACTCGCACTAGATTTGAACAACTCTGTAGTGCACCTCACCAACCAGCCCATACTATATCTCTTTTGTATGCTATTCTGAACTCACCTCCAACAGACCACCTTCCTTCTTACACACAAAAATGGCAAAAAGACCTTGCGGGGCAAGTATCAGTAGAGGAATGGAATAACATTTTCCACAACATAGCCAAATCTTCTCACTCGGCCTCCCTGCTGGAAGTCAATTATAAACTCTTAATGAGATGGTATTTGACCCCGCAACGCCTACAATACATCTTTCCCCTGACATCTAACAGATGCTGGAGGAAGTGCAACCAAGAGGGTTCCATGTACCATATTTGGTGGTCATGTCCTAGTATTCAGCCGTTTTGGTGCTCCATAACTAAGGAAATTAGCAAACTCCTAGGACGCGACATTCCTCTAGATCCAGTAGTTTTACTTTTCCATGATATTCCCAAAATGCAATCTAAGGCACACACTAGGCTTCTACACATTGCATTGAATAGTGCTAAGCAAGTCATTCCTCGGAAATGGAAACAGGAGATTACTCCTACGACTGATGAGTGGCTTGCTCAGCTTTCGCTAAATATACGACTAGAGAGGTTTCATTACTTCTCCATTAACCAATTGGATTTCTATTGCGAGATTCTCTTCCTATGGGAATCCAGACCCCGCAGCTAATTACCAGGAGGACGCAAGATAACCTAACACCCTTGATAGGGGTAAGCCCATACTGTAATTTTAATATCCCTCAGCAAACTTTATTTCACTTCACTCAGGAACACGTGTATTTGACCTCTTCTCTTCTTTTTCTTTCCTCTTCCTTTCCTTCGTTTGTCTATGCTTCTTTTTCTTTATGTCCTGCTAAACACTTGCAAAATTCATATTGACAATTCTCTATGTAACCAATATTGATAATTGTTGTTTGATGGCCTTTCTAGTCCATTTCTTATTGTATTATTTTGTTTAACCCACAACAAATGTAAGAACTGAAACACGGGGATTTCAATGATTGCCAACAGACTTATGTTGTGAGTGTTTTATTCTCTGCTTGTAAATGTTTGAAGTTATTTCAATAAAGCT